>NW_027496048.1:0-226966 GCF_021521415.1 Bidens hawaiensis
TTGGATCCAGACACATGTATACTCTTAATCAGAGTGTCCGTTTCTTATTATTGTAACACAAAGTTTTAAGGATTCGTAAATCCTATGCAAACATTCTGACTCAGTATAAAAGGTTTGGGGCGTATTTACCTTTTCTGTTTATAATCAGTTTCTGTTACTGATTCCTGTTTTCTGTTTCATTCTTCTTGTTTTCTCAAACTCTAAACATCTGGCACACCAGCCCAGTTGGCTTGTGTCGGTGTGCGTTAAACCTCGGAGCCAGCCATTGGCGCGGGTTCGAGTCCCGGCCATGGTAGTTTTTATTTTTATTTTGAATTAATGCTTTTAATGGATTTTTAAGGTTTTACAAATTGAATATTAATTATTAGATAAACATTATTTTAATTAAACTGATATCTTGGAGTTATGTTTCGTGTCGAATTTCGTTAAAAGTTTTCGTTTACGTATGTATATATATATTTATATATACCATCCTTTAAAAATTGTAATAATTGTATCCTCAACGTATTAATTATATTTATAAAATTTGATTTTCGTTAAATAGTCCAAGATATATACTGTATGATAAATACGTATATATTAACGTTTGTTTTAAATTATTTAATATATTACGAGTTATATTTATATATGTACACATATATAATTTCATTATATTTAATTAAATATTATTTAAATAATTATATAATTATTTCAACTCATATTTATTCATTTAAGCTAATAATAATGATTTCATCATATCAATAACCTTGGAGTTCGATCGATCAATCAATAACACCTCAGTCCCAAACATAACTCAAATCACATCGAAATTTTAATTCATTATACGTGTTGACTCATTATTAATTAATTCATATTAATATTATTTAACTAGGAATCCTTGACGGTATATCCCGAAGGGTTCGTCTTTCTACCTCACTTATATTTCGTTCATCCGATCAGGTGAGTAATCACTCCCCTATTTTACTTATTTTTAAACATTTTTGGAACATGTGCGTATCTTATATATTTATCTATTATCTAGTATTCAAAACCGCAACTGTTAATCCTTGTGTGTATATCGGTTTATGCCTAACTTGCTATTTGCTTACTTGCTTTATTTGAACGTTGTATGCTTATTTCGGCAACCGATGTCCATTTTTATGGCAATGGTTTAGTCCTTGCTTTGGTAACCAATGTCCGTTTATATGGATTGGTTGAGCCCTTTCTTTATGGTTGATTGCCTGTTTACATGCTATGGCTTAACTGTTTATTCTCACAGGAACAATTTGCATCTTTATTTATTTATTATATCTTATTATTGTTGTGTCTTAAACTGATGTTTTACTCACTCAACATGTGTTTTTGACAAAATTATATTTTATGCGCATATGCAGGTTATCATAGAAATTTAGTGCATGTTGGTGAAGACTTAGTGAAGAATTTAGTTAGAATAATAGTTTAATCAAGAGATATAAAATTTGTATTGTTGTATGAATTATGTACTTGTTTGTATTGATCTATTTGATAATTGAATTTAATAAATAGATATTGTCATTTAAATATTACATGATAGTAACCTTGTGAGCTGTGACAATCAGTTCGCGCCCCAGCATTTCAGCCGTAGGTTGGGGTGTGACAGGCAGAACCCCTACCTCGCATGGGTATTTTGAGTTAGATCTTTCTAAGTTTATACGGGCATCACTTCTACTCTATATGCACGTCTATCGAGGCGTTCTTGATCAACCTTCCTTGGCACGCAAATCGAGGCAACGTTTGGTCGCCAGGTCGTGCACGTATTTCGAGACAGAATATCGGGTTATTTGGGTGACACGCACTTCGAGGAAACGCCGGGTACTTGGCACGGATTACGAGGTTCGGCACGCCAAACGATACTCAGCACGCAAAACGATGTAGAGAGTGATTTCTAGAGAGAGAGTGGATGTGGGTGTGTGTGAGAATGAACCCGTAGCCCCCTATTTATAGCAAATTTTGGATCCCATCGGAGTACGCGATGGGTCCTACTTCTCCCGCCGTCGCGTACCGCAACGACTCCTTTCCTGAGGTCATGCCACATGTCGCCACGTGGCCTGACACGTCTGCCACGTGTCGCCACGTGGTCTGACACGTGTCATGGTACGCTGCCACGTGTCGCCGGAGTGCGACACGTGTTGATGACTCATCACGGCCCATCGCGGTACGCGATGGCCATCTCCTTGGACTCATCGCGTAGCGCGATGGGTCCCTAAATATTATTTTTCGTTTTCAGTCCCTCATCTTTTGTAGCTTGTTACTTCTGGTCTAACTCTTGTTGTCCAAAAATACTAAGGCGACTCTTGGCGATGCGAGCGTTCGAAGTGCAAAGTGCGCCATCAAAGCGCCACATTGCGCCCAATGCCCTTCGCCGTCGCCTTCGCCCGAGCCGAGCGCGTCCGCGTGCGCTGTGCGCGTCGGGTGCTACGCACCCTCCGCTAGGACCACTTGGTGCATGATAATCATAAAAGAATATTATTATGAAAAATCTCTTCTTTATAAAGAGCTTCCATTTCTTTACAACTTTCCATGTGAGATGGATTTCATCTTCCTTATTTATACCTTAGTGAAATGCTTCCACTTTCTTACATCTTCCAATGTGGGATGAAATTTCTTTTATGTAAGTAAACTTTAACTTAGGAAATTTTTTTATTTCCTTATTTTTCTCATAATTACTTAGTTAATATTTTCTCATTACTTATCTTGAGATTATTTTTGATCCCTCAACTTTCCTTAAGTTGTCAAATTTGGATCGAAATTTTGGGGATGTTACAATAACCATCTGTTATTACTTCTTTTCGAACAACGAACGAATAAATCTTGGTTGATCAGAGCAGCCAAATGGCAAAAAGCGATCTCATACACCTTCGTTCACAAACCAGCACTGATAGTAGGGATGAGAAAATAGTACGGTGGTATTAGTACCGCACCGGGTACCAATAACAATATGAGCATTTCAGTAACAGAACCAAGTTTTTAAGAAAATTGGAATCGTGAAACTTGGGATCGGTACCAATACGGTACCGAGCTCGTCCCTAGTTAGTAACCCAAGCACATCATCTCCTATTCCGGAGAAAACCCGCTGCCCGAATGCCCACTACAGTAAAAACTAAGTTCATATCAAATTCAAACTTAAGACCTTGAGACCTCTAGGGCAAATATATACTTTCCATCAATATCAACTGAACAATAACTAAATAGCACGAATTAACAGATAACGCACCATTTCTCAAATTTATTTACCTATAATTCTTTTAAGACAAAATATTTGTAACTAAAGTTAAGCGAAATAATTTACATGTAAATACTCACATAACTAGTCCATATAACTAAATAACGAAAATATCTATAACCAAATTTCTATAAATTTACTTGCATACTCTACCATCTTGATTACATGAAGATATTATGAATGTCATGATGACAGTGTCGATGAATGAGTATCATGTTGACCTTCTATTCCTTTTGGGGTGGTGAGGGTGGGGAGGGGGGGGGGGGGGTTATCGTTAACATTTTAACTAAAGACTTTGTTAAACCGATTTCACCGTTTTAATCACTCCAATGATATAATGTTAAACATGTTATTAACAACCAAATATTATCATCATTTGACTGGTTAATAAATGTTGGTTACAAAAACCTTGAAATCAACAACTTATTCGGGAGAGTCATCTAACGAGTCACAATAACTCTTTAACAAGCCTAAATTATGCATGCTTTTATTGTTCGTAATACGTGTGCATAATAAAACATGCTATTTCACAAAATCAAATTTGCATCACTCCCAAAAGTAATTAATCAAGACATAAAATTTTTGCACCCTATAAAATCGTGTTAGGGTGAGGGGGGGCGCAACCCGCCTAAAGGCCAATCACCAGCCACCAACTCAACTAATGTTCTTGAATCCGACGAAACCTGAACCCATCGACGCTGCATTACCCTCTCAACCCTCTTGCTCGCTCTCTCCTCTCCTTTCTATGGATTGTATCACCTGCAATTGATATCCGATAGGAAAAATGAGAGAGTTGACGTCAATTTATAGAATTACTTGAGGTGGCGAACCCATTACCCGGCCAACCCTCCTGCTCGCCCTCTCCTCTTCTTTCTCAGAATTGTATCACTTGCAATTGACATCCGACGGGGAAAATAGGATAGGTGACGTCGGTTTACCCGAAGTAGCGAGGTACCCGTACCCACTACCCGCAACCCAACCCCACATTTCAAATAGCATATTCACACATTTCAATACCCGATATTTATTTTTCTTTCTATAAAACAACAAATTGACATAATGATGCACATTTGATGATTACTTTATGCTTTTTTAGAGGTTGGAGCGAGAATAATTTCCTGGAAAGGCATTTTTCTTTTCAGTCCGTTACTTTCTGCTTGTCAGCACAAGTTAGAACCACCGATTCAACTTTTACACCAAGGGCATTTACGTCATAATAGTAATAATAATAATAATTCTTTTTTGAAACAAACAACTAACTAACGTCGGGTCCTCCGTACGCGGCCTCAATTACCTAAAGGTAGCCCGAGCTGGCAACGAGTCCGGACGGACGGAGCCCTAGCGGTCTATCTATTGAGGGATTTTCCGAATAAAACCCGACCCTCACACATACCAAACGACACGACAACAAAAAACTGGTAAAACCGGGTAAGATCAGGACTCGAACCCTGGCTGCCAGGTCCTTTATATCTCCCCATATAATAACAATAATAATAATATTAAACACCTCCTTTAAACTTATTATTATTATTATTATTATTATTATTATTACTTCTTCACCCCATTCATTTCACTCTCTCTCTCTCTCTCTCATCACCATGGCTCAAAAGAGAGAGAAAGAAGAAACCGAGCTCAAGGTTCCCGAAACCCTAACCTTATGCTCACCACCAATCAATATCGACGACCGTAGATCCGATCTCAAAGACTTCGTTGACTTTAGACCTAACACCGCCGCTTCACCGGAAAAAGCCTCAGATCTGAGCCGTAAACGACGAGCCGAGCCGTACGAGCCGTTGGAGAATGACAAAACCAACCGTCCTAAGAAGCGTGAGGTGAATCGGTGCTCCGGTTGCAAGAAGAAGGTCGGATTAATCGGATTCACGTGCCGTTGCGGCGAGATGTTCTGCTCCGAGCACCGTTACTCCGATCGACACGACTGTAGCTACGACTACAAAGCCGCTGGACGTGAAGCCATAGCTCGTGAAAATCCGGTTGTTCGAGCTGCGAAGATACTCAAGGTTTAATTAATCAATTGACTCAATTCAATGATTCAGCATATGGCGCGAAGGTGAAGAAACTGAAAGACGGTGGTGGAGTTCCGGTAGGGGGTGGTGTGAAATGTGATGGAAAGTTAAGGGGGTGGTATTGTCAATTTGATTAATTATTATTATGTTAGTTGAACTTTATTTATGATTTATTATTATTATTATTATTATTATTAGTTATTACTGTGCGGAATTATTATTATTATTATTTTATTGGATTGTTTATTCAACATTTCGCTCTCAATTTCAGGCTGGCAAAGTTGGAAATTAATAAATGAAAGAAAAGAAAAGAAAAATGTGGGAATAAGGATAACAAACATATCGCATGGTGGATGGACCAACTTTTTTCTTTTCTGAGTTGCATTGTATTTTGGAAATGTGGTTGTCAAAGGCCGCTAATTATTGACGAAGCAACGTATTTCAAGTTTTTTAAGCCAACTTGCTTTAACTTTATATTAATGCTTTATTTATTATTATATATACACCATAAATGATTTTGTTTTATTTTTATTAAAGTTAAGTCTTAGTTGAAGTCGACCAATTATGAGAATCTTCTAATGGCGTCGATGTTAACAAAGAGAAAAGAGCCTATTAACATTTTATCAAATGGCATCTATGTTAACTTAATATATCACCATCTATGCCGTGCAGAAACTCTTATTGGACCTCTTCACGGCAAGAAACAAGGCAAACCACCTTGATATCGATGGTTTTAAAGAATAAATGATCACATTAAACTTGTTGGCAATCACTAAAACACGCATGTAGTGATTTTGATAATAGCGCAACTTGTCTAGTCTATCCTGTAGAGGTACTCAAATTGGATCAGTGATCGATTTCTAGGTTTTGTCGTAAACTTACACGTAAATATACAACACAAAAAAATGGGTGGTTATTCTATTTAAAAAGACCCTATGAAGTTTCACTGTTCTCTGGGATTGGTTTTGGGCCCCCTCACAGCCCAGGCATAACGACGCAAAGGGTCGTGCTATACCCACTGAGTAACATTCTAGATGAATAGTCACTAGTCTTCACTAATTTTCATAAGGTTGTACATCTTGTATACATGTAAGGTATGATGGAAGACGAATGTAATTTGAGTCATTAAATCAATAATGACTATGAATAGCTTGTTTTAGAGTTCACACTACACAAAACCAAGTCTCACGGGTTCTTGGTTTCATAAATCAAAGCCCCTTCTATTTGTTCATTTGTTGAGCTTGAATAACTACACAAAGGAACTATGTCTAGTGGGTTCTTGGTTTTAGCCCGTAAATCAAAGCACCGTCTATTAGCTGACTAGAATAACTACGTTTAAGATAATCTTTATTTACAGGGTTACCATGTTTCTTCTACTGTTGTGACAAGTATTTTTTTGAATCACCAACCATTCAAAGTTAGTTATGATTAGAACAAAAATATCTTTTAGCTTCCTTAACCAGCTATTTTCTCAGCTTTGGACATTACGTGATTCAGAGTTTGTAATGATTAGACAGAAAATATCTTTTAGCTTCCTTAACCAGCTATTTCCCGGCTTTGGACATTATGTGATTTAAATTTTGTTATGATTAGATGGAAAATATCTTTTAGCTTCCTTAACCAGTTATTTTCCCAGATTTGGGCGTTATGTGATTCAATTTTGTTATGATTAGACGGAAAATATCTTTTAGCTTCCTTAACCATCTATTTTCCCAGCTTTGGACATTACATTGAAGCGTTATTTGAAAATTTCTTCAACACGACCTTTATCATAGTTTTGGTTAAACAATAACGGTGATAAATCAAGCTTTCGCCTAAATAACATCTACTTTATCCTATGAAATTGGCTGACGTGCATTCAAATATTGTAAAAACAGAAAAGCACATGGTAAACGACACTTTTGTGAAAAATGACAACCAAACATTTAAGTCTCGTTCATGCCATTTAATCAATTAAGTGTCACACCCCACCAAAGGCGGAACATGCAGGGGCGTAACGTATTGATTGGATAGTAGCTCAGAAGACACTAATTAAAGCGTTAATAATTATTTAACTTCATTAACATTAAACAAGTACACAAATATAATAATCAAAACAATTACATCATATTTATTGTTTGAATATATATCCTAAGGTAAAAACTAATATCTTCAATCTTGATCAATGTAAATTACTTGTACATGTAGCATGTATAAAAATAGATTTTGTCAACACGAATGTTGGTGAGAATACATAAGTTTTAGTTGAGATACGTATATATATGAAAACCACAATTCATATGTAAATGATGAGTATTACAATTCTTATGAAAATATAAACAACTAAATAGATGTGGACACGTTCTTATTAATACGAAATCAAAGTACTTGGGTAAATGTATGATCATACTAGATGAGAATGAGATACCAACCACCAAACATAAAATAAACAATTAAGCACATAAAACATTATCATAGAGCATGCAATAATCACACATAAACATATATTGAATTGTATTTTGAATAGATGTGAAAATAAAACATAAGTAAACTTGAATATGATTTACATGCTACCCCCAAAATATAAAAGATGGAAAAAGGGGTATGTAAACTCACCTTAACGAGTGGATTAACGAATATGAGACGGCGATAAAAATTTAGGTAGAAACGGTCGAGCTCCTTGGGATACGTCAACGAGAGCTCGTAGTTGTTTAAAGATAGTATTAATTTATTATAGCAAACTATTAACAAAACTTATAGAGAATAGGATTTGTTTGGTCTTAAGTACAATTGTTATTTAAAATATAATTAGGTTAATTATCCAAATTTGTAAATAATATGAACTAGGGGGTATAAACAATAAAATAATACGACATGACCTTACGGTTACAAATCGGTTTAAAAGAATTTAGGAGTGTTTTAGGGTTTAAACTATTATTATTATTATTATTATTATTATTATTATTTATGTTTTAGATCTTCTATAACGTGATATAAAAGTTGGAAAAGTTAATACGTGCAAATGAAAACAATTTGCATTACTAAACGAATTATCGTTACATATATATAAAAGAAAAGCGACAAGTCTAGAGGTTTGGTATATTATGTTTACGTTTATTAAATGTTAATAATATACAATAAATTGATTAAAAGTCTTTAAAAAATTAATAACAAAAATCGGGTCCAGGGGGCTTGAACCCGCGCCTGGACCGGTTCCAGTGTGTTAACAACCCACGCACCAGCCATTGGGCTGGTGTGTTAATTGGTTACTTGAGCCAGTATGTTTAAATATAACCAGAAGTTCATAAAACCCAATTCTTATTCATAAACCCTAGAAATCAAAACGTCCAATTCGTTCGAGGTTTGTTAAAATCGATTCAGAGTTAATGTTAATCGCTGGAAAACAAACTGAATGCACCTATCAATTACCTTGTATGATAACGGATTGAGGGAGAACGGCTAATTAGGTTTAGCGGCTCAAACTGGGTCGATTCTTGGTCTTAACGAAAATGCATGATGCGATTAGGTTAGGGCTTAGGTTCGCGTTGGTGAGAGGATGATGTGTTAGGATTTAATTGCGTTTTGATGGTGTTTTTATAGTACTTTAGGAGTTTGTTAGCCGCGGTTCGTTATTAACGAGTCATAGCTGTCCTAGCTAATCAATTACCATGTATAGACTGCCAGCAGACGCGTTTTAGGTTGTTAGGTGATTTGGTAAGATCAATTTGCTTGATTTAGCTGGAAAATTATGGTTCAAGAAATTGGGGGGGGGGGGGGGGATTTTCAGCTGGTGACGACGGGAAAGAGAAAAGGGAGGGAAAATGGGTTTGGATATTTTGCAATATGGTCCCTAATCTTTAGTCGTGGATTCAAAGTGGTATTAAGTTAGTTAGGGGGGGGGGTATTATTGCATAGAAATCATAGTTATTATCAATAAATAAAGAAACAATATATATATATATATATATATATATATATATATATATATATATATATATAAACTTAAACGAAGACGGGAATTAGTAACGAGCGTTCGAATAATAAATGAGGCAAAAGAAAGAAAAAATAAAATAAACGGGTCAGGTTTCGGATTTGAAAAGTAACGAATGTTACATTAAGTTCCCCGATTATTAGATCCATGTAGAGTTTCAACAAGAACCTTACTTCATAGTAACTTGAAGCATAGTGTTCGTTTTATGTTTATATCATGCAACTTCAAGATTTGATCAATAAGCCCAACAAATTTCTCTAACTTAGATTTAGCGGAGTTTAAGTATTTCTTTAATAGCGCATGTTGGCTCTTTGCTCTATTAATTTTACGATTCTCAAAATTGAGATTTTGAGCAATTCATGCAAATACAAATACTTCTTTAAACTCATTTGACAAATTCTGATTCAAGATTTCATATAATGAAAAACTCCCAAAAAAAAAGTACGTTACATATAAGCTGACCAACACCTGGATATTTTGCTTTTCTTTATATATAAATGCAAAAGTTATGCTAAAAGTCTCGTCAGTTGAAGTTACGTTAATATCCAAAATGCCATAGTATAAATGTCCGTCTTGTATGTCGTATCTATTATCCACATATGAGGTAATACTCACATTATATCCAAGGTGATGGGTGAACGAAGAATTACTCCTTCAATTCATTAGATAAATAACTTAGACAATTTTCCACAAACAACATGATTAAAATGCACAAGCGCGCGCCTAAAAAAAGCGCTCAATGGAGGTGTAAAATAGAAGGTTGATGGTTCAATCCCTCTATAGTGAAAGATTTAGTTCAAAAAAAAAAACCAATAGAGTTCTTCGTCTTGGTTTGTTTTACATATCTTTTGGTGTACATGGTTCAAAGAGTGACTGCATTTTGCCATTCTAGTCCCTTAGTGTCGATAGAATTTCACCAAACGAGTTTCATTATCAGATAATCTGATTGCATATGCATTCATTCCATATGTTCATCCAATATCACCCTCGAAACCAGCTTTTTTTAGACCGGACCGGGAAGCCAGTCTACTGAATACTGATTTAATCGGACACATATTAGGCCCATCTGTTCCCCATAAGACACAAAACTTAAGCCCATAAAATTTAAAAAAAAACCCACGATCAGATCTTTACCGACACGTGGAACACCGTAAGCGGAGCGTCCATAGTAAGAGTCATGAGCACCGCCTCACCCAACCATCACCCCACTAACCAATTTCTTGCTCGTCAATCCCCTTGTTTTTCTCACACAATCCTTCTAACCCCACTCTTATTATTATTATTATTATTATTATTATTATTATTATTATTAATCTCACTAACCGCGCCGATCTTCTTCCTCCGTTAACTTTTTAGGTAAATCAGTTTGTGCTTATAATGTATTTACCGTTGATTGTAATTAAATTCATAAATCGGTTGTTGTTTATATTATTTGTTGATTTTTTGATATCTAATTATCTATACCTTCAATTCGTTGATAATTCGGTATTCTCTTGTATTGTTTTATGATTCATTATGCTGATTGCTGTCACAACTATTTTGTTGTTATTAATTGTTTGCTAGAACGTGAAGATCATACAGAATTAGTTATCTGTTAGAATAACTTTTTTTAATGCTTATTAAGGTGCTGAGCTACATTAAGTGACTTTAGACCTAATTCCGAGCCGACTTCTATTAATCTCACTAAGTGCGCTGATCTCAGTGAATTTTTAGGTAAATCAGTTTGTGCTTATAATGTGTTTACTGTTGATAGTAAATTTTTTGCTAATTAAATTCATAAATCGGTTGTTGTTTATATTGTTCGTTGATTTTGATATCTATGCCTTCAATTCGGTGTTTTCTTGTATTGTTTCGTATTTATCGTCTCACTATGGTTATCATTTATCACGTATTAGAATATATTGTTACTAATTGCTTGCTAGAGTGTGACGATCATACATAATTTGTAAGCTACTTAAGTGAGGCTAGGGTTTGAAATTTGTAGGTTATTTTTTTGAATTATGATTTCTTTTTCTGATTAATTAGGGATTGATTATATGGTTTCTGTTTCAGTTTAGGGCTGCATTTTCTAGAATTAATTTCTGTAGGTTTAATTTGTTTTTGTGATTTTATTTTTGATCGTTAATATTTGCCGACTTCCGATTTTGTCGTGCTTTAGTGACGTCTAGTCATTTAATGTGTCCGAGTTTGGTTTTACATAATGTTTATGGTAAATCAGCCTGTGCGTATAATGTATTTATCGTTGAGTGTAAATCCTTTGCTAATTAATCCATGAGTCCGTTGTTTATATTATTGGTTGATTTTGATATCTATTATCTTCTGTTTGTCGATAATTCGGTAGTTTGGCAATGAATAGTAATCTTAATTTTCATTACTGAAAGCTACAACACAAGTTATAGTCTTCACATTATTATAATATCATGTCGATAATTCGGTAGTTTGGCGATGAATAGTAATCTTTTGCTGGAAAAGTTAATTTGGGGCTGGCACGATTATATCGTCCCATTATAGTTATCGAGTATTGGAATATGGCTATTAGTTGTTTGCTAGAGTGTGAAGATCTAGTTATCTGCTAGATTGACCTTTTTAATGCTTAGTAAGGTGCTGAGCTACAATAACTTGTTCCTCCTTGGATTGTGAATATCTGTCTCCAACCTAGGGTTTAAAATTTGTAGCTTATTTTTTTTTTCTTTAAATAATTTCTGTATTAGTTCCGGGATTGATCTATGGTTTCTATTTCAATTTAGGGCTGCACTACTAAAATTAGCTTCTGATTATTTTAAGGTTTTTTTTTGTTTTATGTCAATTATATTTGTTAATTTTTATTTTCGTCATGCTTAGTGACTTGTACTCATTTAATGTTTCTGAGTTTGGGTTTACATAATGTTCTTGGTTCATGGAGTTTAAGATGCTCTAATGTCGTGTAGTTAAGTAGCTTATAGAGTTTCTCATGGCTTTGTAGAGATAATACGATCATAAGATGAAATTTGTTGATTGGTGATGAGAGTTGAAGGAGTTGAATACTCAAATATTAGGTTAAGCACATAGAACAATTAATAATTTATACTTAATATTAGTTGAACAACTTGAATAATTAAAGGTTTGTTTGAATAATAAATAGTTCTTAGATAACTCACTTAGAGAGTTAGATAGAAATTCTAACGGTTAATCGATACTCGCCTTATAGTAGGAAGTTCTTACACACAATTCCCACTCATCGTGCTTAGTGACTTGTACTTGATTAGTTTATACATATGTTCACAGATTTGAAAACTGACACAATGTGGAGCACATTTCAGTGATTTCTTATTGGTTCTTTGATTATATAGTTATTAATTCTGTTTATTTCTGTTTTAGTCTAAGCCTCTAAGGCTTGATGATAGGCCACAATTTGTTGGCGGTCGCAGGCCAGTGGAATATAATGTCTACTGTTAACATTATTGTCAGTTTTCTCGTATACAGTCTACACCTTGTGTGTGCTTGTTGCAGTATGTTTATCTTAATAAATCGATACTTTAAACTCATGGATTTTCATTATGATGTGTCGGTATTCTAGATTTCAGTTTTCTGCTTCTAATTAGTCTACAAATGTTTAAAAGCTTTAGTCAAATATAATGTCCTGTGTGTTCAATTTAGAGTTCACACCTATAATTCAAATACAGTAAGTACACACGGTGTTGTCTCCTTCTGGTTATTAACTGCAACCAGTTTTTGAAGTTTGATAATAAATATCATGTGGTGTTTACTTAATTTTCATTACTGAAAGCTACAACACAAGTTATAGTCTTCACATTATTATAATATCATGTGGTGTTTACTTTACTTTAGTTTGGTTATTTCACATTTTCTGATGTTCCATTACTTCACGTAGGTAAAACCAAGCGACTAAAACTGCAAAATGGTTAAAGCATACTCTCAAGAACATACTTACAAGCACCCATGGGAACGGGTCACATCTGCATCATGGCGCAAGTTTGCTGACCCAGAGAACAAACGCACCTTATCACACATCCTAGAAGTCGAGACCTTGAACCACAAGCTTGAGCCTGAATCGGGTAAGCTCTACACCACCCGAGCCATCACCGTTCATACTCCTGGCCCGTGGTTCCTTCGCAAGATTGTGGGTCAAGATATCTGCCATTGTGTTGAGTCAACCTTTGTTGATGCCAAAGCCCGGTCCATGCAACTTGCTACCAAGAATGTTAGTCTACAAAAATTCATTGAAGTGGAGGAAAAGATAAGGTATTGACTTAAGATGACTTTCAGCACGTTGAACAAGTCTCACTTTCAGTCGATATTTATTTTATTATTTGATGTTGTAGGTATGAGCCACACCCGGAAAAACCGAATGAGAGGACGATTTGTAAGCAGGAGACGAGCATAAGGATAAAGCCGCTGTCCACCCTGGCGTCAATGGCCGAGAAGATAGAGCAAAAGTGTGTTGATAAGTTTCAGCAGAACAGTGCCAAGGGTAGGGAGGTGATGGAGAGGATGTGTAAATACTTGGATGCTGAGTCTTCTTCCAGGGGTATTTCTGTCTAGTTTTTTGGTTTTACATTTTTTGTTTTTCTTATGTTATATGGAAGAAACAGATGCATAGAATAATCATATGTAAACCACTTGGGTTAAACTAAAACCAGACAAGCTCTGACACCACCCAAAACATTACTATAAGATTTAGATGATACAGCTATGCATCTATGCGAGCTAATTTAGTATATTTATAAAGACGTTAACAGTTGCTGGTGAAGTATTCTTCTTGTCATATTGAGATTCAGAATTATGGGTGGTGTCGTGTTGAGAAAGTGTTAGAAACAGTATAAATCCAAGCAAAACAGCTATAGCTTAAACTTTATGAGTTTTTCGTTCACAGTTAAGGTTTCAAATTGGATTTAATGTACAGTATATCTGAACCGTGTTTATCATTAATAATAATTCAACACAAACTAACAATTTTGAGATAAAAAATAGAGTTCAAATAAAATTGTCAACCATTTTGGCTAGAGATGATCATTCAAACCGGTTCCTGGAACCGAACCGGTAGACCCGAACCGCAACCGAACCGGTTCCTACCCGTTTTTTGTAGGAACCGGACCCTATCTGATTCAACCCGATGATTCGTGACCGGTTCTTGCGTTTCTGAGTGGGGGCGGGTAGGAACCGGAACCGAACCGGAACTGGTTCCTAACCGGTTCCATCCGGAACCGGTTCCTAACCGGTTCTAGCCGTTGGATCGAGTATAGCCGTTGGAAATCGTTTTTTGGCCGTTTTTTGACCGTTGGGGTCAAAAATAGCCGTTTTTTGGCTCCCCCAAGCACCCCACTACTAGTATAAATAGGTATTTGGTGTCATGGGTTCATCACAACACTCAAAACGCAAACCCGAACGCAAAAAATACAAAAAAACGCTATTACAACGTTTTGAGTTCTCTAATCTCTTGTTTTCTCTTCTTCTATATTCATATTTGTTGTTATGGCTGCCTCACAATCATCGGTTGGTCAAGGTTCCAACGCCGAACCAAGTTTCGTTCGTATTGTACCTCATAATCGTAATCAAGAGATTTGGTGCAATTGGGATTTGGTTGAATTGAGTGACCATTCATTGAAGGCTCGGTGCAAGTTTTGTGGGGTTTATTTAAACCCACTTTCGAATTCAAATTTGAAGAAACACATCGAAAAACCGTATTGCAAGGCGTTGAAAAAAAACGTCGATTCGCAACAAACGCAAATGGATAGTGAAGGCGGAATATTTACATACCAAATTGATCGAGTTCAAGATCGTATGGCGAAGTTTGTGATTCAAGAAGCTTTGCCGTTTAGCCACTTCGACAACCCTCGCTTAACCGCCATGATTCGAGATACGCTTCAACCACAATACACTCACGTAAGTCGTCATACTCTTAAACGTTATTGTTTAAAATTGTGGAAGAAGGCCAAAGAGGTACTAATTGTATATTTTGAAAATATAAATACGGGAATAAACTTAACTAGTGATGTTTGGTCGGCTCCACATGGTCTACCCGAATCTTATCTTTGTGTCACCGCTCATTGGGTAGACCCGTCATCGTGGGAAATGATGAAACGCACCATTGCTTTCGAACTCTTTGAGTATCCACATACGGGAGATAATTTGTTTTAAATTTTAGATTATGTTATAAAAACTTATAAACTAGAAAATAAAATATTTTCAATGGCATTTGATAACGCGTCGAATAATACATCGGCGGTTGATAAATTAAAATTAAAATATACGCCGATTTGCAATGGTGTATTTTTCACTCAAGGTGTGTTGCACATATCATTAATTTAATCGTGCAAGACGGACTTGCTTCGGATGAGGTTACATCGGTTATAAACAATTTTAGACTAATGATACATGAAGTTTTTAAGAAAAGTAAAAAAAGACAAATGGATTATAGAAAATTTCGTAAAGATACGGGAAGAAAAGCTTTGGGAGCTAATTGAGATGTACCTTATCGATGGAATTCTACTTGTATAATGTTTCAAAGTGCTTTGGAACAAAGAGAAACTTTACAAATGTTTCATTCTAGTCTTGCCGAGAATGATTTGGCAATCCCCTTTTCAAATGAGAAATGGGAAATTATCAATGACTTATCGACTTTTCTTGAAGTTTTTAAAACATCAACTACGAAACTATCGGGAACGTATTATCCGACAAGTCCCTTGGTTCTTTCGGAGTTATTTTTAATGATTAACAATCTTAAAGAATTTGAATATAAAAGTCCAGTGTTTTCAAATATCATATTACCAATGAAGTTTAAATTAAAAAAATACTTTCTTGAATTGCCACCGGTTTTTACTTGCGCCGCCGCTTTAAACCCAATGTTAAATGTTACGGGGGTTGAATGTGTGATAGACGAAATTTTTTCAGCCTTAGATATGCATGAAGTTGACCCAAACTTTTCAACAGAGGCAAAAAATTATTTTAACTTGAATTTTAAATTTATGTATGACTTTTATTTAAATAAATATGGGTCAAACATACACATGCCTATGCCGGGGGGGTCTTCATCAAGTTCAAGTGCTACTAGAGTACGAGATCCCATGATTAGCCTTATGAACACCGTTCGCAACGTAACGGTTAAAAAACAAAGGGTAACACCCCTTCAAGCGAACAGGAAGGTATAGTGCAAATGATTACTCTACCGGTTTATCCGAAGAGGAATATGGCACTTTTGATGTTTTGGCTTGGTGGAAGGTAAAGGAAACCGAGTTTCCGATTCTTGCCACCATGGCCCGTGATTTACTAACCGTCCAAGCTTCTACGGTAGCTTCGGAATCCGCTTTTTCTCTTAGTGGCAGGGTAATATCGGTGAGAATAACAAGACTAAATTCGGAGTCGGTGGAGATGTGCATTTGCTTAATGGATCACTTGGACTCAATCGATCGTATTCAACACGTAACCACTCTCGAAGATGAAACACCACTTGATGTTCGAGTGCACGACGAACAAGAAGGCATTTCTACAAGTAATTCCGAGGAAGAAGTCGCCGCTCAATAATTACGACGAACAAGAAGGCTTTTCTAGAAATAATATGTTACAACTTTATATTTATAAGTTTAATGTTTTGTTAGTTTGTTTTTGAAGATTTTAAAACATGTAACCTTTTTTTTTTTTAACTTCTTAAAGTAAATAAAATGAATTTTATGTTAATTGGTTTTTTTATTTTTCATGTTATACAAATACGAATCGTAGTTTAGAATCCAAATCGCAAACGAAAAACGAAAAAAAAAAAAATTTTACACTGTAACCGGTTGGAACCGGTTACAGTACAGGAACCGGTTTAGGAACCGGTAAGAACCGGTTAGATAGGTTAGGGGTCCGAGGGTGGGAGAACCGGTTCGGTTCCCTAACCGGTTCGAGCCTGGAACTGGTTTATAATGGGGTTTTGAATATAGGAACCGGTTAGGAACCGGTTCCGGTTCCTAGTCCCAAACCGTTTTGAACATCTCTAATTTTGGCTGCTGAGACCGGTTTGGTTTGGTTTGGTTTCCTTTCCTCTAAAACCATTTAGTCCGTAATTTTTGTCATAACCTGTCTGTATCGAAGTATGCGTAATACCTTTAAGAGAACTCTCCCTACTAGTATGCCGTTTTACAAAGCTGTATATTACTAGAGGCGTAAATTGTAACCGGTTAACAGAACTAAAGCTGATTACAACCCCCAAACCCAAACCGGGAGTGACCGAATACGGGTTTTGGAACAGGAGTGATTAGTAACTGGTTAACCGAAGCAGGATATTTTGAATAAGTTAATAAGCGGTTATTACTGTTGGAATTGATTTTGATTGTTTCTGAATGGATATAATGATCTTTAGCGGTTAGAAATAGGTTTTTGACCCTTTTGTCCCATGTGTTTTGGTATAAATAGGTATTGGGTGTATTGTGTAATCATTGCATGATCACACTTCTCTGGCTCTCAAAAACGCAAAATCGTTCAAAATCCCTCAAATCTAAATTCTCAAAATCTCACATGGCAGATGAAGCAAGCATGGTGAAGATAATAAAAACTAAGAGAAAAACCCAACATGTTTACTAGACTTAATTTATGTCTAATGTTAGATGGTAATGTCTTGATGCATAGATTGTAATGTCCCTCAAATGCATGTCCAACTCAATTTTCAAAGCTCATTTGGGAAAACATCGCAAAACACTGAAGACAAACCATGCTCGTAATGAAGCACAAATGTCAACCGAAGCCCTTAAGAGCCCTGGATTAAGGAAGATGAAGACGGATGACAAAAATAAAATGTATTGATTTATTTTCGGTAATTTTTAACAACATTATGTTTAGTAATTCTATAAATTTGAAAACAAATAAAAAGGCATTTTGTTTAGTTTATTTTATATTTTAGAATTTAATTGAACTTTTTGAAAAACAATGTCTAGAAGCCACTTATCGGTTAACCGGTTTGGTTATAATCCTAACCGGTTCATTAGGTTAGGTTGTTACACATATTAAAACCATATACTAACCTGTTCGGCTATTAGAATAGCCAGTTTTGACCAAGTTAACCAATAGCCGGTTCGGTTATTAGGTACATACAAGTTACACCACCATATGGCATATATTACTAGTGGTTGCAAGAGGCCCAAACTAAGCTTGAACACCCTGCTGAATGACATAAGCCTAGTAGGCTTGCACAACCTCAAGCCGTTCTTGCCGGGTTGTCAGGTAATCTTTTGCATGTTTTGGGCTTCTTCCATGGGTTTACCCATTTAGCCGATCCGTTTGTTCAGTAGCCCAATAAAGAACAACACACAAAAAAAATTATTTTATTTTATTTAGATTTGCAGGTTCCACTTAACTCCCTCTAATCGAGAAATATTGTAAATCCAATTTTATAAAATCAATTTACAAGTTGATTTCATAATTATTTAATAAAATCAATTGAATTAGTTTAAAGTTTTCCTCGAATATGAAAACTTGGTAAGCAATCCTTTAACTATGAATATCTATCATAAATAAAATACTGTTAATTGTCACCAATATTACATGTCATTGTTCATGTTTAAACTCGAGACCTCCCCTCTAAAAGATATGTGTCTCTACCAATTGGGCTAACTTCACGTTAACGTGATTATCAAATTTTAGTTATGATTTAGGTTATTGGTTTATATTTTCTATTCTCAATAGATTATGAATGCAATTTATATTTCAAAATTAAACAATCACCCAACATTTGTTGAACTATAGGACTTGGATCATCAATCGAGCTATGCTAATGATTTATGATACAACTCGTGAACATAACATTATGTTGGTTTGGCCGAGGTAAAGCAGGGGTACAAGTCATAAATGGGTCGGTACGTTTATTACATTGTTAGAAACATGTTGAAATGAGTTAAATCAACATGTAACCTTTTAAAATAAGCGTGTTAAACAAGTCAACTGATCATCAAACTTGTTAAACAAAGTAATTTTAAATTCTAATAAATACTCAAACTCTCTAAAACATCTTTTTGAGTTAAGTACTATCTTAAAATCTTTTACATGTTAGAATTTATAGTATTAATTTTTGTAACGTGTGTAGCTCCAAAATTGAAATCACTTTTATGAAATTTACTTACTTTTAAGGATTACACGGATTACTAAGGATATTATGGGTTGTTTATGTATTTTTAAACTCTTCTTCATGGATTGAGATAAACCGTGTTATTGAATTTATATTGATTTCTGCATGATTGATTATAATAGAGAGCCTTGATATATATAGGCCTAATCTATATTAAGTAAGTAAACTAGGGCCGGCTCTATTATGTCTAACATTCCCCCGCAAGTTGAGGGCGGGGTACGACCTGCAACTTGGACCGTAGAAGTAAGAAACATTGAGATGGCAGTGGTTTGGTAAAGATGTCAGCAACTTGATCATGAGTGGAAATAAACTGAACCTTTAGCTTCCGTTGGGCCACTTTTTCTCTAACAAAGTGAAAATCAACCTCTACATGTTTTGTTCGAGCATGAAAGACAGGATTGGCAGAAATGTAGGTTGCTCCAAGATTGTCACACCATAATGTAGGAGACGAGTTTGGGACAATACCAAGTTCACTGAGAAGAGCCTCTAGCCATGTTAATTCAGCAACGGTGTCAGCAAGCGCTTTGTACTCAGATTCTGTTGAAGACCGGGAGACTGTTCGCTGTTTTCTTGCATTCCAAGAGATTAAGTTCGATCCAAAATAGATTGTGAATCCCCCCGTGGATCGACGGTCTTCCGGACAACCAGCCCAGTCAGCGTCCGAGTATGCTTTGAGACTGTTCGACCATTGGGAATCAGTAAAGGCATGAAGATTTGTTGAGGAAGCATGTCGAATAAACAATCCATAATGCGATGTGTCTTTGAGATAGCGAATGATACGTTTGACTGCCGACCAATGATTGTCCGTAGGAGCATGCATATATTGGCAAACTTTGTTAACTACATAGGTTATATCAGGCCGTGAAAGAGTGACATATTGCAGTGCTCCGACGACTTGTCTGAATTTGGTTGGATCGGATAAGGGAGCACTATCACCAAGAGATAAAATCTGAGAACTGCTCATCGGAGAGGGTACGGGCTTGCAGTCCGCTAAGCCGATTTTGGTGATGAGCTCGGAGATGTATTTCCGTTGAGAGAGAATAATTTTCTTCCCTTGAGGTACAATTTCAATCCCCAAAAAATAGTGCAAGGCACCCAAATCTTTAACCGCAAAGGCAGAGCTAAGCTTGCTTATTACCTCGTTGATGGCATTAGGATTATTACCTGTGACGATGATATCGTCAACATAAACAAGGACATACACCAGCGTACCGTTATTTTTCAAAATGAAAAGAGACGGGTCAGTTGTCGACCCATTGAACCCGATGGAGTGAAGAGTGCCAGATAGCCGATGAAACCAAGCTCGAGGTGCCTGCTTAAGCCCATATAAGGACTTATGAAGAAGACAAATGTGATTGGGTTTGTCCTTATCAACAAAGCCCGCATGTTGACGCATGTATATGGTCTCTTCTAAGTCTCTATGTAAGAACGCATTCTGAACGTCAAGTTAGCGTAGTGGCCATTCATTTGTCACTGCCAAGGAGAGGAGAACCCGGATGGTGGTAGCTTTTATGACAGAACTGAATGTCTCCTGGTAATCAATTCCGGGTTGTTGACGATAGCCCTTGGCAACAAGGCGAGCTTTGAATCGAGTGACTTTTCCATCCTGATCTTTCTTTAACCTGTACACCCACTTAGAGTCAATAACATTAGTATTTGGGACAGGTGGAACAAGAGACCATGTGCCATTTTTCGCTAGCGCGGTAAACTCTTCGTTTATGGCATTGCGCCACTCCGGCGACTTGTTGGCGGCGGTAAAGGAGGTAGGTTCAGAGGTGAGAGAAGAGTAACATGAGGTCTGAAAGGAAGCGGGAGAATAACGAGTTACAGGGGTGGGATTTGGCAGCAAATTGGCAGGCCGAGGGCGAGGTTGGGGAGGCTGTTGGGGCTGATTTGGGGCTGGATTAGGTGGTCGGCCTGATATTAAATCAAGTGGGGGCTGCTGGGGCAGCGCCACTAAAGGGGTGTGTTGGCTTGAAGCCGAGGGTGAAGAGGGTGGGGATGGGTCATTAGGAGGTGTAGAATGGGTTGGAATTGTGAAGGGATCCGGGTAAGTAGAGTAATAAGGATCCGGGTTAGGGGTAGGTTCCGGTTTGGATTTCTGTGCATACGGGAAGAATTCCTCATCAAAACGAACGTGTCTGGCGACATAGACCCAATCAGTGGCTAAGTCAAGGCAACGATAACCATGATGAACGGGGCTATAACCAAGAAAGAGACAAGAGGTAGAACGAAAGTCCATTTTGTGAGGATTGTAGGGACAGAGATAAGGAAAGCATTGACAACAGAATACGCGAAGAAACGAGTAATCGGGAGGGCGATGAAAGATATGTTGGTAGGGAGACTTGTTGGAATTTGAACGTGAGGGAATGCGATTGATTAGAAAAACCGCCGTTTCAAAGGCAAAGTGCCAAAAACGTTCTGGTAGGTGGGATTGGGCTAGAAGGGCAAGACCCGTTTCAACCACATGGCGGTGACGACGTTCAACCGTACCGTTTTGTTCACTCGTGTGAGGGCACGGACGACGATGGACAATTCCAAGGGACGAAAGAAGGGGGATAAGCTTCGAAATTCACCCCCCAATAAGTTTGAACGTTCTTAATTTTTGTGTTGAATCGACGTTCTGCCATGGTAATAAATGATTGAAAAGTCATTCATACGTCTGATTTTTGTGCCAACAGAAAGTACCACATGTATCTAGTATGGTGGTCAACACACAAAAGAAAGTATCGATGACCATCAGAAGATAAAGTAGGAGCTGGTCCCCAAACATCACAATAAATCAAATCCAAAATATTATTGCTACGAAAATTAGAAACAGATAACGAAAGTTTAGACGATTTTCCCATTTGGCAGGGAGTACATAAAGAAGAACAAAGTTTATTCAAGACAGGTAAAGAGAAAGCAGAAACAATTGATTGAAAAACACGAGCATGCGAGTGTCCAAGACGATTGTGCCAGATGGTTGACGAAGCTTTAGTAGCAGTAAAGGAGACACGTGGAATAGACTTCAGTTGTGGTAGGCTAAGCGAGTATAAACCATATTTACTTGGACCCATGAGTAGGATATGCCGTGTAGACTCGTCCTTCACAACAAAAAAAGACGAATGAAATTCAAAGAAAGCATTGTTTTCAGTACAAAATTGTTGGACAGAAAGAAGATTCTTTTTGATTTGAGGAACATGCAAGATGTTAGAAAGATTTAACGTTTTGTTTGGAGAATAGAATTTAGAAGAACTAACATGAAAAATAGGAAGAGGATTACCGTCGCCAACATGGAGTGCTTCATTACCAAAGTATGGTTCAGAGTTATCCAAGCTTGTCAAATCCGGTGTAACGTGACTGTTGGACCCCGTGTCAGGAAACCATGGGGAGTGGCCGGATTGAGAAGCATTTTCCGAGAAAGAAGCATAGTTAGCATGCGGTTGTTGTCGAGCATTGCCTGGCCCGGACTGATTTGGACATTGAGATGGAATGTGAGCAATACCGCATCTGTTACAATGTCCATAAACTGTGTTTTGGGTGGATGCCCAAGCAAATTGTTGGGTGCGATTATTGCTTCGACCTTCGTCGCGGTTGCGAGAATAGTTTCCTCGGTTGTTGTTGTTGCGATAGTTGCCTCTTCGGTTGCCACAGTTGCCACGAGCCGCATAGAAAGCTTGCGGTTGAGGATTAGGAGAGGCCATGGGGCTCAACTGAAGACCAAGTTGAGAGGCAATTTGTTGCAGTGATTGAAGTTGTGATGACTGAATAGCATTAGGACGAATCAGGGAGTCCGTAGCTGCTGTGAAAGCTTGCGGCACAACAGGGGCAGATCTGGAATACATGAAATCATGATCATTCAACAAGCCATGGAGTTCAACGAACGTTACTGGTGGTACTCGGCCAAGCAGGGAAGACTTTAATGGGTTGTATTCTGGACGAAGACCAGATATGGCGAGCATGACCAATTCTTTATCTGGTACAGGAGCGTTGATATTGGCAAGGGAATTAGCATACTCTTGAGCACGAGTCAAATAAGGAATTGGAGTTTCGTCACCTTTTTGTTCAATGCGCATGAGTTGAATATATCTGGAGAGAATACTCGCGTGTTGGATTACTCGGCGCATAGGCACGAGCAAGGGCAAGCCATAATTCTCTGGAAGTCGTGCCTTGAACATGTTGAAAGGACGCTTCAGAGATGGTTGAAGTAATAATCATTCAAACATGAGTATCATTAGTGATCCAGTGGAGATAACTAGGGTTATCAACCGAGGCCGTATCTGTTGTAGCGGCTGTCTTTGAAAGTGGACACTTGATTGTTCCATCCACGTAGCCAAAAAGGTTGTTGGTTATGAGAAACGGTTGAATCATCTCCTTCCAGAACCCATAGTTGGTGGGTGTTAAAGAGAACGCGAACTTATGTGAGTTGTGAGCAGTTTTCTCTGCAGTGGAGAATGAACTGATCATGGCCATTGGTAAAGAAATCGAGAAGGAAGAAGGCTGCTTGGGCAGCGATTGAGTGCTGGCGTCGGGGTTGGGATTAGGACCTGTGACGGCAGAATTAGGGTTAGGTTAATCTTGGCTCTGATACCAAGATAAACCGTGTTATTGAATTGATATTGATTTCTGAATAATTGATTACAATAGAGAGCCCTGATATATATAGGCCTAATCTATATTAAGTAAGTAAACTAGGGCCGGCCCAATTATGTCTAACAGATTGAATTTGAAAACTTGTATTTTATCGTGTTAATCATGTTATGCCATTCATCAACCGTGTTGTTTGTGTCATATCGTGTTAACAATCATGCCATATGTTTGTTTTTGTGATGTTTGTTTGGGTCGTTGGCTAGTTAGATTCGGTTGTAATGTGTGGTTTCTCCTTTTTATATATTTGCTTTCGTTTGACGTTCAAAAAAAAATCATGCCATATATTTCGCGTCATATGTTATAATTAAGTCATGTCATATAAGCTCATTATTAAACATGTATGTGTTGATGATTTCCTAAAAGTAAATTGTGATTTTCGTCATTTCGGTACAATAGTTCAAAAATTGCAATTTCAGTCTCTAATCTTTCATTTTCGTTGCAATCAGATTGATCTATATTTATGGTTGACTAAACCCCTCAAATTATAGGTATCATGAGGCTATGTGTTATAGAGAGGTAGAAAGCGCAATATCAGAGAGACAAATCGCGCCACACATAATAGTTTAATTTCCACGATTGTTTTTGGCGGATCCCTTTGGCAGCACCGTAACATTCCCTTTGACAGACAAATCTAACAGTAGCGTGTCGTATTTTACCAGCAAAACCATGGAGGTACATAAAAGACTAATAATACTCTTCAAAATTTATTTTATGTCAAATAGTTTTACGTGAATTTTGACTATTTTTCAGTTGTGTATTTAAATGGAGTTAGTGGGTCCGGAAGCAGAGAATGAATGAAGGCACAAGCAAGACGTATCTGAATAGAACAGAAGTACATAAACATAACAGTACATCTGATCTCATCTCATCTCAAGCTGTTGGTATATGCAATGACGTATTGACATGACCATTCATCTAAATTTACAAAACATCCCAGATCCTGTCTCTATTTTTATAAATACAAAACTAGGGATAAACTCATAAACAAATTTGGTCCGTACTGTTACTGAAATTGGTACCGATTTACTATCGAATCGGTACCAAAGTTTTGAGTTTTGGGATCGGTACAGTACCGGTACCGTGTATTTTTCGAATTTTTACCTTCGGTACCGGTACTTCCCCTATACAAATATTTCGGTACTGACACTGTACAGAGCTCATCCCTATACAAAACACATATGATAGCGCTAGTTCGAATCCAAGTCACACGGGGTTTTATCTATTAGAGAATATTATAGAATATATTAGTATAGTTTTAGTATTATAATGTTACTATAATTAAGAGATTGTATTTGATTATGTTTCCTTATATTAATCTCATTGTAACCCTATATATAGTTGATCAATAATACATTACACCTTACGGGGTTTTCATTATTCTACATGGTATAACAGTCTAGAGGTTTCGACCTGTTTCTTTCTCTTCTTCTCATTCTCGTCCTACCCCGTGGACGTTTGTACACAGAGATATATCGTTGACTACGGTCTACCCATTGTTGCGTTTCGATCAGCCGCTATAGATTACGATCTACCGTCACCGCCCTGGACTATGGTCTTCTCTCCACGACGCTCACCACCTACTTTTTTTAGTCTCGTTCTGTCTTAGATCTACACGCCTACGGGCTGAAGTAAACAACACCACCGTTAGTATTGTGTTGGTTCGGTTTTTCGAGCAAAATATCAAAAGATTGTTATCATCCGTATCCCGACACGTCGTCAACATTGTTCTTTCGGTTTGGTTCCAACTTCCAAGCGTATTTACAAAACCAATTTTTTCACGGGTGTTTTATTTTATATTTTCTTCTTCCTTTTCTTACGCTACGGGGAAGTTGTAATTTTTTGAACATTTTTTTTTCATAGTTAGTTCTTTTTCTCCTTTAATATATTTAGTTTCTTTTTTCTCCCCACTCCTGAAGGTTTTTCCTCCTTGGACTCTCTTTATTTTTTTTTTCCTATCATTTATTTAGTATTTATATTTATTTTATTAATTATTATGTCATCGCCGTTGTCGTTGTGCCGCCAAGTCGTTGCTTCGGCCGACTCAGTTTTAGCTCCTGCCGTTGCAGTCGAAGCTCCTATCATCAAACCTAGCCGCCGTCTGGCCACGGTCAAGACGCCGCTGATCTTCTTAAATCCTACAACCGATCGAGTTCCTGTTCTACGTGACAACAGATCGTGTATCTTCACAAGCTTTGGGCTCCAGTCTGAGCGTCTGATTTCCTACCGCTCTGACTGCGGGGAAATATTAGAGAATATTATAATATATTAGTATAGTTTTAGTATTATAGAGTTACTATAATTAAGAGATTGTATTTGATTATGTTTCCTTGTATTAATCTCATTGTAACCCTATATATAGTTGATCAATAATACATTACACCTTACGGGGTTTTCATTATTTTACATTATCATGGCCACGTTACATCACATGTTTTGATATTTATGGCGACGCAACCGGTGTTAAGTAACATCGGGGTAAACGTTCCTCCAAGGACGCGGGGAAGACATGGGAACCACGGATTATGCCTTTTGGGAAACTCTCTGAGGATTCCAAACCTAGATCGGCCATAACCAACATGCGACCACCCAATCATGCTGAAGATGGTGTAAAAAAACTTATTTTTTTTACTTTGTACGAGGTGGTTGGATTTTTTAAAATTTTAGGTGGTAACAAAGCTAAATATATCAATGATAAAAATGATTGAGTGGGTTTTCGAAAATTTTATATTTTAGTTATGGATTATCAATGTGTTTTCTAAATTGTCTAAGCATAATAAGATTTTTGAACTTAGAACAAAATCATATAGGTAATACAGTTTTAAAAAGTGGTAAATTAAACTACGGGTTTGGCGGTACACTGACAAATGCAAAGTTTTTAAAATCTGAGTTTAAAAAGAGAAGATATTTGGTTCAATCCCCACAAATAATAAGGTTTAAAAAGAAATTCGGCATTCAAAAGGATAAAAAAACATTATATAACCTTTCGTACTACTAAAACGAAACCATGCATTAGCTATATACGTGTTAACTATATATATACATATCTATTTATCTTTTATGTTTTATACATATTAGGGGCCGCTCTCTGGTGAATAAAATCGAGTTAGGACTTTAAGTTACTATTTGGATATGACCACCAATTTAGACCAAAGTTAGACCAACACATACTAAATCATGAAAGTGATTCTTAAGTCATTTGAAAAGACAAATATATTCGTGGTTAGTTGTTTTGCTTTTTAATAACAAAATTTAAAAAATACCCTGAATTCTTATTTTGTTTTAGGCATTCAAAAATGTTAAGACAGCCTTAATTTGTATGTGTATTCCACTTAAAAGTTGTGTTATTTAATTTGATGGAAAATATTATATTATGGTGGAAAGGAGATAGGAGAAAGGAGATATTAGTAGCAAGCGAGAGATAAAATAGTTTACGCATGTTTAATGGAAGTTAATTATAAGAGCATGTATAAGTTGCTGCTTATACCTTTTCGTAAACTTTCATCTTGAGCTTTTATAGGTGTATAGTTTAAAAAGTGATGCGGGAGAATCAAATTTATTGGAACCAAACCCGCATCCAATGATAACTTGTTAGAGTTGATCTCTTTTATTTTGATTAGTTTACTTTTTATATATATATATTTTTTTAATTAACAATCTTTTCTCATTATATAGAAATATAGATATTACATCAACATAGCAGGTAGGCGGGCAACAAGCTGCGCCGTCACCTCTTTCTGAATTGCAAACCCTAACATGCTAAAGACATACCATTGCCCCTTTGGAGTCGACACATTGCCATGCACAACCCGTTGGACCCTGGTTAGGAAACGGATAGCTTCCGGTGCCAAGGAGCCAAAGGTATCAAAAGCAAGAGGGACAAAAACATGTTGGTTTTCTTCGCAGACTTTAGCATGTTTCTCCACCTTCTTTGTTTCAGCCCTTTTTATATTATTTTCATGTTTATCTTCTATATGTTTAGTATAAATTAAAGCAGAATGTTGTTTTAATTAGTTTGTAGTGAATGAGTTCTAATAAAGAACTTATAAGCTTAATTTACGCTTGTTGACCAAAACCATTCGGTTCCGATCATTTATATATAAGCTTACCACTGAGCCAACTGAATATGTTCACCGGTGCGAAAGTGCATCAAGTGACATCACAAATTTTTGTTCACAAATGGTTTAGCATTGTTGCTACAACAAAGATAAGACCAATGATAGTGAATGGACTGGTTAGGCTAACAGGCTTCAAGGGTTCCGGTTAACCTATCGCAGGTCGTGGTGTCCATCTACATTTGCAAAACGTAGAAAGAGGTTCACTAGTATGTAGTTGGTTGTTATAGTTCATCAAGGATCCGAAACCGTGATGTTTGGAGTCGGTTTTAGGATGATGTTCTTGATGAAATTATGAAGCTATTGAAGTAAGAAAGAAATAAGCTAAGAGCATATTTCTCAAGGAAGAAGAGAAGATTAGGGAGATGGTGTTATCTGCCCAGATCTTGGTCTGTTATTGTTTAAGGCTAAGCTCTTCTTATATAGGAGAAGAGACCAAGCCCTTTGTCCAGTGTACAAACTAAGCTACCTCCAGCTTGCATAGAGCGTTGACCTTTATGGGCGGGAAGCTTTGGACCGCTGGTCCATGATTAAAATATTATTACTTTATCTAAGCATGTCCCTTGCTCAGAGGGGACAAGGATGTGAACAGTGATGTGACATCGTACTGTAGCACGTGGGTACTTGTTTACATAAGTTTGGGCGGGAAACGAAGCTTTTAACCTTTTAACCCTTTTAGCGTTAATGTGTTCCAGCCATTTTATTATTTCCTTGGGCTACCCCCGTCATCAGCCCCCCAAGTCAAAGGGATTTGAGAGGTTAGCTCAAGGGCTTCTGACTTTTGCACATATTTTGTTTATTGCTTAAAGGCTTCGAGGCTTGTAGGCTTCGAGGCTTCGTTCAGATTTGGTTATTTTTTAAAATGTTGACAAGACAGTTGATGTGATTGTAAATGTCAGATTGCGGTTCCCAATAACTGCTTTTTCATTAATAGTTATCAATGGGATAACTATTCATTTTCTTCCAGATTTGTTTAAAAGTTTCCACCATAAACACATATTCAAGTTCCTTTCAATCCACTACCAGGTTAGTTTTGATCCTTCATTTTTCTTCAAAATTATGGTTGCCAAAAAGAATCTTCCGATCAGTTATTCTTGATTAACCCAAGAAGAGGTTGAATCGTTTTGTATTGAGTGGGGAATAGGGTTAAAGTATAAGCCGATTGCTCCGCCGGTCGATTCATCAATCGATCGTTGTCCAGCGGGTTTTATTGCTTTATATTGCCGTCATTTCGAATTTTCTAACCTCCGACACCCTTTTTCGGTTTTTGTTCTTAATGTTTTGGAGTATTACCGTATATCATTCGGTCATATTCATCCGTTAGGGCTTGCTAGGGTTTTGCATTTTGAAGTTTTGTATAGAGCCATAGGTTATGACCCTTCGCTGTTGAACTTTCGCCGTTTCTTTCGCTTAGCGAAAAACGATGATTTGTACACGTTTGAACATACCAAGGTTGATACGTGTTTGGTTTCCTCGGCGGTTACAACCCTCGGTTCTTGGAAGGACCGTTTTTTCTTTGTTTCCGATTCTATCCTTCCGTTCAAGCCTGTTTGGAGACAACCCGAGGCTGTTCTCAATGAACCAGAACCAGTCGAGTCGGAGTTAAATGAGGCGTTTTTGAAATCGATTAGGAAATGTCCGTCACGTCTTCGTCCTTTTCCCGAACACCTTCTCGTGTTGTTAGGAATTAGCAAACTTTGGGATAAGCCTAATCGGGATCCTGTGCTTATGAGGGATAATAAGGGTATGCATTTGTTTGTCCCGTGTTTGCTTTGTTTTGTTGGTACATTTGCTAATTATTTTTTTTTGTGTTTTGTAGTTATGTCTGCCTTAGACTTTTTGAAAAGTGATGACACTTCGGATCTTGGGTTTACTGATGTTGCAGCCGTTGTTGGGGAGGATTCGGTTGTTCGAGGAAAAGAGGTTCGATTTGAGGATGTTGCGTATGTTGGGGTTGCAAACGTTAAAGGGTTCACCAAAACTGCTGTTCCAAAGTCTTCCACTCGTCGTTCCACATGACGTTTGCTGAAGTCTGTTGGCACTTCATCTTCTCATGAACCAGTTGAGGTTAGTGATAACATTCAGGTTTCTGAAGACCAAGGTCCAACTACGGAGGTTGAGAAGGAGCAGGGGTTGGTGGTTTCTAAGAAGAAGAAGTCGTCTGGAAAGAAGGTTGAGATGCCAGTTGTTCAAGGGTTGGACGGGAATGCAGTTTATGTGCCAGGGTGGAGTGTCAAGGTTGGGGATAGTTTCAAGGATCCCAAAGTTTGTGCCGATGCATTGGCTCATTTTGCTCCTCCGGGGGTTCGTGATACTATCTCCAAGATGGAAGGTGAATCCCTGTTGTCTAGGTTGATTTTGAACTCTTGTAACTTTTTTGCCCTTTTGGCAGAAGGTGTTACTCGGTTTCGCACGGGGATGGAGGAGTATGAGGAGTTCATGAAGATGAAGGAGAAGATGAAGGCCTCTATGGCGGTTATGAAGAAAGAAGTTGAAGGTTATTCAGAGAAGGAGAAAGTGTATGTGAAAAAGATTGAAGAGTTGTCTCGTGGCCATGAGATTGAGATGGCAGGTGTCACACCCCGACCAAAGGCGGCGGAACATGCCGGGGTGCAACGTGATTGGACAAATACACAAGACACTATTTAAAGTGACAATATTTATTTAACTCATTTTATTTCAACAAATCAAATAAACAACACGTCTCGTCCACACAAACAAGTTGAATACAAGTAACAATTATATTGTTCGTTTTACTAATATCCTAATGGTCTTGGTAACGTTTTCGTCAAGTCCTCGAGTCAACAAAAGTCAAACCCGTAACATTTCATAAAATAAAGTTTGTCAACACAAAGGTTGGTGAGCAATTCATAAGTTTGAGCATATAAGTATATAGTAATAAAAAGCCACAAAACTTGTATACGAAACGATAAATAAAAGCAACAACTTGGATAAATTGACAATCGCTAATAGAATTACGTTAGCGCCACCTAGCTACAAGGGGTTGCCAAGTAGTCTAGGATTTAATAGAATATCGTTAATTGCATTACGTTAACGACACCTTGCTACAAGGGGATGCCAAGTAGTCTAGGATTTATAGATTCAACCAACCGAAAGCAATAAACACATAGACATATAGCATAGAACACCAAATCGAGCAAGTATTTAAGTAATGTATACAATCACGTTTGTGGGTTTAAGATTCAAGTAAATAAAGAATTTAGTTTGATAAGTATGAAATGTCACCCCAAAACGGAAGATGGAAAAAGGGGTATGAAAGTACTCACCTCGATTGATGAACCGAGAAATAAATAGATAAATAAATGAAGCTCGAACGGTAAACGAACAGATCCGACTTGAAACGATAAACACCTTAGCTAAAATAAATAATATAATATATATTAATGAACTTGAAGCCATAATGAAACTGTATTGGAAACATTGGACGAGAAGGCTCGGTTGTTAATCGGGTTACCGGTTAGTTTGTTAATGATTGGGGACTCGTACTTAATTAATAATTAAAATAAAGTAATATTATCTTTTTGTGCTTTTAAATAGCTAAACCAATATTAAAAGAGACAAGACGGGTTTTAAATCAAGAGTTCGGTTTTATAAGAATGAATTGATATTAAAGCTTATAATAATATTATTAATAATAATGATAGAGAATGATAATAATAATTCTAAAGAGATATATTATATATATATGTGTGTGTTTATATATATATATATGTAAGATAATGATGATAACAACAACTATTTCTAATAATACTAATATAGTATAATAATTATAAAAATAATTATTGTTAATAACACTAATATTAATAGTTAAGGAATAAAAATCTTTGATACAAATTTAAAGTGATGTTGATAAAAATAGTAATAATAATAATAAGTAATACTGATAGTAAAAATGATATCATTTGGTTCGATTTCTAAACGAGTTCACAAAATAACCATATTAATACTATTGCTAGTAATTAATGATAAAATATGATTTTGATAGATAATAATAATATGATTTTTTATAATATTAATAACAACTTTAATATTTATAATAATAGTAACATTAACAATAATACTAATACTAATAATAATAATAGTAATAATAATAATAAAATAGTATTAATAGCTTTAAAAATAAGTCTTTTATATTGTATATATATATATATATATCAAATGATAATAATAATAGTGATAGTAATATATAATAGTAATAATATGAATTTAAATCTAAAATAATAATATAACATTCAAATATATTTATTTAAATTTTTATATATTAATCCAAGACCGATTTTAAAGATGTTAGTAACCCGGGTGTTCATCTTTTCCCAAATCAAAACAACATCATATCCACTCCACCCGATTCAAGTATATAACTAAAAATAGAACCGGTTATTAACAATTTAAAACTGACAATCGATATATAAAACTAACAATACCAAAACCCATATTAAATTTACCTATTATATGTTCACGAGTCGTGGCTCTATACCGAAAAGGAACCGAGCCGAAACGGGGTCGTCGGAGGGAGATGACGAGAAGAGAGAGAGACACGAGAGTGAGATACGGAGGGAGAAAGAGAGTGGCGTAGCTGCAGTGCTGGGTAGGCGGCGGCCGGTTTTCCGGTTGCCGGAAAACAAAACCGAAGGAGAAAGGGGGAGCGGGGTGGCTGGGGTTTCGGACTAGAGGGAGGTAGGTAGTGGTGGTGGTGCGTCGGAGGTGGGGAAGGAGAGGGTTCGGTGGCCGCAATTCGCATCGCCGGACTCTCGCCGGAGATTCGCGGCCACCGGAAAACGCAAGAGAGAAAAAGGGTGGCGGCTGGGTGAGATAAGTTAGGGTTAGGGTATTTAACTATTTATATGTAGTGTATAAATGTTACCTTTTGGCCCCTCAAGTTCTAGTAATGGTTTAAAACGAGTTTAAATGTTTCCAAGCTTCTAATAACTTTACAAAACTCAGTTTAAACCCCTTAAATTTTTCTTAACAACACTATATTATGACCAACATCGATTTATTTAAGGTCGAGGTCTAAAATGATATTATATAATAATTAAATAAGGTTTTTGGATGTTAAGTCGGGCTTACATAATAAAAGTTTACAAAACGAGTACCACTCAAGACTTCAATTTGACGAATGTCACAGCAGGGTTGAAGAAAGCTATGGAAGCTGACAACGCTAGGTTGGATGCTGACCGTGAAGCCTTTGAGGTGCAGAGGAGAGCCTTCGAGATGGAGAAGGAAGGCTTGAAGGCTTCGGTTACCCAGACTTCTGATGACAACAAGTGGTTGATTGAACATGGGTTTCAGCAGGTTGTTTCTTACTTGCTTCATTCTAAAGAGTTTAACTCGGTGCTGGGCGATGTTTACACGAAGCTGTTAGGTCATGGGAAGCATTTGGGTTTCATTGCAGTCTTCCATCATCACGAAACCGGTCAGCCTATGGAGCAGTCCCCCTTGTTCAACCCTGAAGCTTACAAGCTTTTCACCGGTTCAGTTCATGCGATGGAAAGGCCCACTTACCCTTTATGTGGGTGAAATGTCATCATGCTATGGTAAGCCTCTTTCAGTTTTGCAGGGCTTGAATCCAGCCAGCCTTGATGAGAAGGTTGCTAAAGAGGTGCTTGAGTCCTGGTCGAAAAAACATTCCCGTTCCGGTGATAATGAGGAGACTTTATCTGGGGAAGCGATGGATCTCATGTGGCAAGCCTCGAAGGCTCGGCTGTTGCTGATGTTGTCCCACAAGTCAAGAAGTCCAAGAAGGCTAAGGGTGGTAAGGCTAGTACCTCAAAGCCTGTTTCTGATGTTTAAGTACCTGATTCGTAGCTTTCTTAGCACTTTAAAACAATGTTATGTAATCTTTGAACAATGTAGGTTTGGCATGGAACTCTTAAAGTTTCTGCCTTGTGGTTGCGTTTGGCCTTTATGGCCCTTTAAACATTTTCTTGGGAATCCTTGTGGTTTCCTTGTTTAGCCTTAATTGGATTATTATGTATGAATATTTTTTAGCTATGGCCTTGGAATGACCTTGTTTATGAACTATGATGTTCTATGTATTTGTGTGTTTGTTGCTTGTCTTGTTAGTTTGATGTGATTTTAGCTAACTTTCCTTAAGAAGTTTTAGTGCTGCAGTCATTTTAGCTTCAAGGCTTCATTATATAAAAAGCACATGTTGGCTATCCTTTATATCACTACTTAGTGTATGTTTTTTGTTTTCGTAAACTTTTTGAAGTATAAGGAACGAATTGGTGTAGGCTGTTCAGACCTGTCTATGAGACAAGTTTAAAAAAAAATTTCGAAGTCTCATGGAGTTGAATTGATATAGGTACTCACCCCTTATATAGGTCCATTTAACTCTTGAACCTATTGAGCGATGTGGCCTGGGAGCTCATCCCCTTACATGGCCTTTGCCATGGAGTTTCTTGCTAGGTTCTCAACCTGATTATAGGATAGTAAAGACAAGTTATGACAAAAAGTTTATCATTCATTCAAGAGGTTGTTGTTTCACAAAAAGGAGAATTGTACATCTCTTGAAATTCATTTTTTACATTTTGACTAGGCATGGAACCTTTTAAGGGTTTTTGCCGTTCCAGTGTCTTGGAAGCCTTTTGCCTTCTGCGTCGGCCAGCTTGTAGGATCCACCCTTGTGGGCTTCGAGGATTGTGTATGGTCCTTCCCACTTTGGGCCAAGTTTTCCTTGATTTTCTTTCTTGCTGGCCTCGTTGTTTCGGAGTACAAGGTCTCTAGGTTTGAAGCGTTCATGCTTTACTCTAGCATTGTAATAAGCTTCCATTTTTTTCTTATATTTAGCCTCTTGTATTGCGTCTTGATCACGAATTTCTTCGAGGAGTTGCAAATTCAACATGGTCTCATTGTTGTTTGATTCGAGGTCCATGTTGAGTGTTCTTTGAGTCACAACTCCGACTTCGGCTGGGATTACGGCTTCCGATCCGAACACTAGGCTGTAAGGCGTTCGCTTGTGACTTGTCTTTTTGGTTGTTCTATTGCCCATAGAACATTTGGGAGCTCTTCAAGCCAATTGTTGTTGTGCCTTCCCAGCCTTGTTTTGATTCCTTCAACGATGGTTCTGTTTGTTCTTTCAACTTGGCCGTTGGATTGTGGGTATGCAACTGAGCTGAACACTTGAGTGATTCTGAACTCTTTGCACCATGTGCTAAAAGGCTTCTCAGCAAATTGTTTCCCATTATCCGTGACCAACACTCCTGGCAGCCCATAACGGCAAATGATGGTTTCCCATACGAAGTCGATGACTTGTTTGCCCGTTATTTTTGCAAGTGGTTTGACTTCAGGCCACTTGGTAAAGTAGTCAACTGCTACTAACAAAAACTTTACCCCACCCTTGGCCGGTGGGAATGGACCAACAATATCCATTCCCCATTTGTGAAATGGCCAAGCCGAGGAGATGGGGACTAGATCGTGTTTAGGTATTTTGGGAACCGGTGCATGAATTTAACAAGTTTCACACTTTTTGAGTTGTTCCGTTGCATCTCGGTGCATGGTGGGCCAGAAGTATCCGAGGTTCATCAATTTTGCAACCATCGTTCTTGGCCCAAAATGAGCTCCACATATCCCCTCGTGAACCTCTTTGATCAGATATTGACTTTGTTCAGGGCCTACACATCTCAGTAGTGGTGCAAGGTAGCCCTTTTTATAAAGCGTTTCTCCTTGCAACACATACTGTCTGGATTTGATTCGAACCCTTTCAGCCTCAGTCTGGTCCAAAGGTAACTCACCATTTTTGAAGAACCTTTCTATGGGAGTCATCCAATTGGGAGCTTATTCAGTGATTACATCTTGAACCTCCAATTTCTGAATTGAAGGAGTTTTCAGCACTTCCACCAGTACTTTCTTGGTGAGGTGTGCAAAAGTGAGGGATGCTAGTTTGCTTAGGGCATCGGCTCTCTTGTTTTGTGATCTTGGGACTTGTTTGATGGTGCATTCTTGAAACGTGGTTATCAACCCTTTTGCCATTTCACGGTACTTCTACATGTTGGGATCTTTGGCTACATAGCTGTCATTGACATGACTTGAAACAAGCAATGAGTCTGTGAAGACTTGTAGATTTTGGATCTTCATCCCTTTGGCAATATTTATACCAGCGATCAATGCTTCGTATTCAGCTTCGTTGTTGGTGGTCTGAAATTCAAGTCGAAGAGCATATGTGAATTCTAACCCTTCAGGGTTGATTAAAACGAGCCCAGCTCCTGACCCTTCGATGCTGGAAGCTCCATCGGTAAAAAGCTTCCAGGCTTCAGGGTCAGAAGGTTCAGTGGCAGTTGTGTGTATTTTAGGAATGACTTGTTTTGGGATTTCTACAATGAAGTCCGCCAAGACTTGGGCTTTGATAGCTTTTCTTGGGACATAGGTGATGTTATGTTCACCTAGTTCCACAGCCCATTTGGCCAATCGGCCTGAATTTTATGGTTTTTCAAGAACACTCTTGATGGGTTGGTCAGTGACCACTTGTATAGGGTGTGCTTGAAAGTACCTTCGAAGCCTTCTGGCTGTTTGAATTAAGGCCAGAGCAAGTTTTTCCAAAGGAGGATATTTGATCTCTGCCTGTTTTAGCGATTTACTAAAGAAATAAACGGGTACCTGATCTTTGTCTCGTTCGATGGTTAGAACCGCGCTTAGTGCTTCTTCAGCGACTGAGAGATAGACAGAGATCAGTTTACCCGTTTTAGGGACTGCAATAGCTGGAAGTGAAGCCAAGTGTTGCTTCATTTGGTTGAAGGCTTCTTCCGCTTCTTCTGTCCACCTGAAATCTTTCTTATTGGTGCAACCCTTTAGTGTTTTGAAAAAGGGTAGGGACTTCTCAGCAAGTTTGGAGGTAAAACGCTTCAAGGCTGCAAGCCTTCCATTCAGAATTTCCACTTCTTTTTTTGCTTTGTGGGGATTTGGTTTCAAGAACAACCCTGACTTTGTTGGGATTAGCTTTTATGCTTTGTTTTCCTACGATGTGCCCCCAAAACTTGCCTTCTTCGAACCCGAATGAGCATTTCCCGGGGTTAAGCTTCATGTTGATCTTCCTTAAATTTTGAAAGGTTTCTTGTATGTCTTCAAGCATTTGATGCTCGGTTTTGCTTTTGATTACCAGATCATCAACATAAGCTTCCAAGTTTCTGCTAATTTGGCTAGCAAATGCTTTGTCGACCAAACGCTGGTAGGTTGCACCGGCGTTTCGTAGGCCAAAGGGCATCTTTTGATAACAGAAAATACCCTTGTCCGTGTGGAAAGCGGTTTTCTCTTCATCTTCCACTTTCATGAGAATTTGATGGTAACCCTTGTAAGCGTCGAGAAAGCACTTAAAGGGATGGCCGGTTAGAGAGTCAACCTTGAGGTCCATATCGGGTAAGGGATAGCAATCCTTTGGGCATGCTTTGTTTAAGTCTTTGAAGTCGATGCACATCCTCCAAGACTTGGCAGGCTTTCTAACCATGACTGGATTAGCCACTCAAGATTGATACTTGACCTCACGTAGGATCCCAGCTTGTACAAGCTTTTCAACCTCTTGACATGCTGCCAAACTTCTTTCAGGAGCTAGGCTCCGTTTCTTTTGGACAACAGGCTTGACGTCGGGAGGTATTTTCGGCTCATGTTTTGCAATGCTTCGAGGGATGCCTGTCATGTCTTCCGGGCACCAAGCAAAGACATCGCTATAGTGTATCAACAACTTTTCAAGGTGTGGGAGGATTTATTGGGAAAGGCTTGTGTTAACCCGTACCTTTTGTTCGGGGTACTTGGGGTTTATGATCAAGCCTTGCTCTTCATCTTTTCTTTTTGAGCTTTCCCCTCCAACCGTGTAAACCTCTTGGGTAGGTTGAAGGGTTGCAATTCCCATGTCGGTGGAAAACTTTACAGCACCTTGACCAACCGAGACAGCCATGTTGAATACACATTGCCCTGGCCTTCCTATGATCACATCATAGTTGGAAGGTGTGTTGATAACCACAAAAGTGAGTGGTTTGGTTTTCTTCATCCTGCCTTCACTAAAACAGACATCAAGGGTTAGTTGGCCTAAAGGCTTCAAGGGTACGTCGGCGATACCTTTTATAGATGACTCGGAGGGTTGAAGCCTTGAACGCTCATCCTTGCTCAGCCGGTTGAAGAATCTTTCATACATGATCTATGTGGCCGCCCCTGTGTCAATGTAGGCTTTGTTTGTTTGGAGTGATCCCACGTTCGCTTCCACCGTTAGAGGGTTTGAGAGTAAGTTACCTTGAGGCGGTGGGAAGCAGATGCATTGAAGCTCCTAAGCCTCCAAGCGTTGTCGTTTGTGGGGAACACCTTGGTCTATATTCACAATATTCACTTCTTTGCTTTTTCTTTCAGCCATCTTGTCTTTGACCCCTTTATCCAAATGAGCCAATTCTCCAGTCTTGACGGCTTCCTCAATTCTTCTTTTGAGTTGAAAGCGATCGTTTGTGTGGTGACCTTTTTCTTCGTGAAACTCACAGAACTGGGTGGAGCTTTCGTTCTTCCTACTTTTGGGCAAGGGTCGAGGAGGACGGAAGTTATGTTTCACTTCTTCGGTGGCAAGGATCTCCTGGGGGTTTTGGTTAAGGCTGTGAAGTTCACAGTCTTCTCCCTGCTTGGAGGGTTCCTGCCTTAAGGCCTTCGTTGATCTGAGCTCTTTGGATATTTATCATAGGGATTGTAGTTCCCTCTCTTTCGGTTGGGGCCGTTGCCTTGCCAACTAGGAGCTCTTTTTCGTTGTTCTTTGAAATCAACGGCCTCCTCGCCTCGAATATGAGCCTCAGCTTATTCAAGAGCTTCTTCAAGGGTTTTAGGCAGGCACTTGTTAAAGTACCTTGTGAGGGGCTTGGAGGTGATGGCGTTCATGAAGCCTGCCACCCTCATTTTTTCGTCAGCCCCCACATATTGTAACCCTTCTTTCTTGTACCTTTCGATGAAGTCTCGAAGGCTCTCATCATCGTTTTGTTTTATATGAAAAATGACCGTGGCGTCCTTGACGTACCTTCTTTGTTGTGAGAAGTGGGCCAAGAAGCCTTTGCTCAGATCATCGAAGCTTCGAACGCTTTGAGCAGGAAGGTCATTGAACCATATCCTGGCTGACCCAACTAACGTTTGCATGAACATCAAACAACATTTAGCATGTGACCATTTTTCAATTCTAGCCGCCCCAGTGAAGACCTAGAGGTGGTCTTCGGGATCTTCAGTCCCATCATACGTTCTTATATGGGGTGGCATCTTGTTTTTTGTTTGAAAGTCATAATCGGCGATTTGTTGAGAGAAACAAGATAGGTTACCGGGCTTGTAAGGTTTTGCCAAATCTTCATCTATCCTTACGGCAGGATTATGACTTGTTGTTCCTTAGTGAGTACCCAGTGCTTGGTTGATGAGCTAGGTCCAAGGTAAGTGTGCCATCATTTGAGCCATCATCTGAGGCATCAGGTTAAAGCCTTGAAGGCTTTCAGGGGTTGCTGTTGTTTGACTTGTTCCTATGGGAGTGCTCATTGCAGCACTTCGAGCCAAGGGCAAGACCGACATGGCCTGCTCCCATGTAGTGGCTGTAGGGGGAACACTTGAAGCTGGTGACTGCCATATTTGGTCGAGAGTGGTTTCGTGTCTAAGGGGTTGTGAAGTGAACAAAGGGAAAGCCGTTGGGCTTGGCCTCCCATAGGTGTAATGGGACGGGTTAAAAGGTTGGCAGGTTACACTTGGACCAGCTTCAAAAAGAGAAGCAGCCGGCCGTGAGCTGGTTGGAGGGGAAGGCGGACGTCCGAGCGACAAAGAGGGCTCCGATTCGTCATAATCTAGCCTTATTCTTATCCCCTTTTCTCTTTCTAGGCTCACGTGTTGGTTAAGAAGATGTCTTAGTTGCAAGAAATTTCGTGATACCCCTTCTAACGTCAAGTCGACGCGTTCCGGGGTGTTCGTGACTCCCGCATGGGGAGAAGGAACTCCGGATCGTGAAGGGGTTGGAGTTCGGAAAGGTGAAAAATCCAGAAACAAGGGTTCCGTTTGAGTTCCTCTCGGAGTGGAAAAAATCGAAGTTGTCACCGGAGTTTCTTGGCCGTCACTTGGTGTCAGTGTTCTTGACACTTGGTTGACTTCTCCGGGAGATCCATTTTCTGACATGGTGATGGAGCTACACTACTGGTCTTTATGATAAAGTAAGGGGCGTGGCCCCACGGTGGGCGCCAACTTGTTGCTACAACAAAGATAAAACCAATGATAGTGAATGGACTGGTTAGGCTAACAGGCTTCAAGGGTTCCGGTTAACCTAACGCAGGTCGTGGTGTCCCTCTACGTTTGCAAAACGTAGAAGGAGGTTCACTAGTTTGTAGTTGGTTGTTATAGTTCATCAAGGATCCAAAACCGTGATGTTTGGAGTCGGTTTTAGGATGATGTTCTTGATGAAATTATGAAGCTATTTAAGTAAGAAAGAAATAAGCTAAGAGCATATTTCTCAAGGAATAAGAGAAGATTAGGAAGATGGTGTTATCTGCCCAGATCTTGGTCTGTTCTTGTTTAAGGCTAAGCTCTTCTTATATAGGAGAAGAGACCAAGCCCTTTGTCCAGTGTACAAACTAAGCTACCTCCAGCTTGCATAGAGAGTTGACCTTTATGGGCGGGAAGCTTTGGACCGCTGGTCCATGATTAAAATATTATTACTTTATCTGAGCATGTCCCTTGCTCAGAGGGGACAAGGATGTGAACAGTTATGTGACATCGTACTGTAGCACGTGGGTACTTGTTTACATAAGTTTGGATGGGAAACGAATCTTTTGAACTTTTAACACTTTTAGCGTTAATGTGTTCCAGCCATTTTATTATTTCCTTGGGCTACCCCCGTCATCAAGCATGAAGGTGATTATTCTTGTAGAATCATTGTCAGATGCAATAACATGGACGTTTTCTGTTTGCATGCTCGTAAAGAAGATCACACCCTACTCGAAGAACCACTAACGGAGGCAGCAATTTTAGGAACCTTTCAAAATCAAATTATTATTAGTTAAAATGCTGTTAATATCAACCAATTATTATGTCTTAAATATATATCTATCTATGTAAAATTAAGGATGATTTATAAATAGGAATAATGAAATAGGTTTGAACCGCAATGATTTAAATATGCCGAAAATATAGGGATAAATATGAAAAAACAAAAAAGCATTATATGAAACATCAAATCCGTCATCAGAACAAGGAAGGGTCGCTCCCACCTTTCCTAAACTTTAGCCAAAGTTATATTAAAAGCTGAACAAAATTACGTTCAGGAGGGTCCAAAAGGGATATGAACAAATAACCACTTTTTTTCACCTAATTATAGATGAAACGTATTAAACTTTTAATAAAGATGAGAGCATGGAATTAAAAAACATATTTAATTTTTTTTATTAATAACGATATCTACGAATAAAAGCATATATATAGCATATCTTCACAGGGTCCAAGTTATTCTACAAAGTGTAACAAAAATGAGAAGAATTTGTAGCAATATAAAAAATTCCCTATAAAAATTTTAAATAAATAAATCATAACTCAAAATTTAATAAAAACACGAAAAAAATAAAAACACAAAAATGTTTACACCGTCTTTCTCATTCACATAAAAAAACACACACAATGGTAAGTGAAAAAAGTCGTTGTATCTTTTTGTTTATCATTGTATTTTGTGTTTATTTTCGTATTAATTTTGTCTATATTTTTTTTACATTGTGTCTTTTTATTTGTTTTATATTACTCAACATTGTGTTATGTTTATATATTGAAAGATGAATTTCTTTTAAAAATTATCGTTTGTATGACTTGAACCCGAAATCTTTCCATCCTAAACCCACACCAAATCAAAGATGGAAATCTTACTGTGAAACAAGGCTTAAAATATAAAAGAAAAAAACTATTAAATAGATTTTATAGTTGAACTCAATATATAGTCAACCATATCTATATAGAAAAGTAACTAAAAGGAGGATATTAGTATGTCAGTCAAACTCTTATTTTGATGCTTCTCACTGAAACGGCACAAATCATTTTCTGCGAATTTTAAAATATTAAATTAATTTTATCTGAATTTCAGTTCTAATTAATTACTTTTACTTTCTAAAGAAATATTGGCTCTTTATTTTTTCATAAATATCCGGTATTAATAAATTTCAAAAACAACTTATATCATTCAAAAATTGATCATGTACGGCTTTTATATCTTTTACATATCTATTTAATTTAAAAAACTCTCATTATTATGCTAAAAAAATGATATACTTACACTACACATATATTACGGTAAAATTTTCATAAAATTATTACCTATTAGATTTAATATAATAAAATTCTCAAAATCAACTCAAGCTTTTCATATTTCAATTTATTGCCTCTTATGCAAAAGAAAGTTTTATTTATGAACAAATTTATCATACTTATGAACAAATTATACATACCGAAGGATATTTGCCCAATGCTATCTTGATTGTTTATTTGTTTATAAGGTGCTTCCTCCAAATTTGTTCGAGTTACGTAGTTATCATTATGAGTAAATTCGATTGTCAGTTTTAGAAAAAAAAAACATCTACATAATTGAATATTTTTCAACTTTATTTTAGATATTTTAAAAAGGTTTTGAACATGCATGATTAACGTTTATTTTGCTTCAGTTGAATGCATTGGTATGCATGAAAGGTATATATATATATACATGCATTGAACTCTAACATAAACTAGTTTTGATAATATATCTTCAAGCTCAAAACGGAAACATAGAAGAAAGTAAATTAATTATAACTTGAAGTACATCGAATTTACATATCTAGATTTAAATTAAAGTCCCATGAAAATATAAAGAACAAGTGAAAAAAAAGAAAGTGATAACGCAAGAAAATCAAAGAGGGTCCGTCAAAAGTGATTCTGATATGATCACTTGAAACAGTAATTCAAGAGACAGCTTTTGACTGATTAATTATCACAATGAGATGATTCATTGTCTTGTTCAATCTCAGAAGCAGCTTCTTCATCTTCTAATTCAAAGCAACATTCATCAATCCCATAAGCTGCATGACCATTCCCAAATGCCTTAATGTGATCCTTCAAAGACCTCTTGTGTTTGAAATCCGATCCGCAGCTGCAATACCATAGTTTCCCGCAATTCTTTTCGTGCGTTCGCCAATCTCCTCGAACCGCAAACGCCTTACCACATTTTCGGCACATAAATGGCTTGATCCCATGCTTTCTCTTGTAATGTGTCTGAAGGGTTCTGAAATCTTTGAGAGGTTTAGCGCGTGGATGGTCGATGTTGTTTCGACACCCTGGTGCGCAGCAGTAGCATGGTAGCCTTAGCATGGCTGTTGGCTGTGTTCCTCTTAGGGATTCGGGGCCTCTTCTGTATTGAGATCCATGCCCCCACATATGCATCTGTTTACCATTATTACCAATAAGCGAATCGGGTTAATGCATGATATAAATTCACTACTCTAATAACATATGATACATTAAGAGTGAAACAATATGTATTCATGTGAAAATTAAGTATGCTACACTTTATTAACATGCAGTCCCAATATCGCATTGCTAGCTAGATAGTTTTATTGTTATTCGATTTATTTTCTAACCGTAAGAATCCGTTACCAGAAAAACTAACGCATGCGCTAGACAGACGAGGTTATAGTAGAAAACCAGTACGTGTAAAGCTAGATTTGAATAAACACAAACAATAAACACAAACATTTGCAATTTAGTATTAATTAAAGCCACAAAAATCTAGGGTCAAATGCATTAAAGACTAACTTCTTATTATTATTCAATTTCTTTTCTAATCATAAGAATCCGTTACCAGAAAACTTACCGAATAAACTGGGTTATGGTTAAATTAAAACAAGTAGGTGGAAAGCAAGATTCAAAGGAACAGAAACATTTGCAATTTTCTATTAAGTTATAACAATTAAAGCACCAAAACCTAGGGTCAAATGCATTAAAGACTAAATTCTTGTAATTGCATTCATCAAATTAAACAAATTTAGGTCCATTAATAAGTGTTAGTTTTATGGGTACCTACTCTCTAGATTCATCCTGGATATGTTAGGTATTTAATATAATGTACTGGTGTATTTTTAGTTATAAGCAATATGTATCTACTGCAACCACAATAAATGGAAGTAAAAAAAAAGACATTTATGTTTCAAGGATATTAAAAAGCAGTTCAAAAGGGACTTAAAGGCTGTATATACATATTATCTGCTCTCTTTAATAAGGAAGAAACTTTATATCAAAGAATTTCCAACCGCTAAAGTAGGTTATGTCGGATTTTATGGGTGGGAAATTACATTTGGATTAAATCTAAGTGGTCAGAGATATGCAGTAAGATGAAAAGAAGGCTGCTTCTTTATCTTTTTACATGTTCAGATATTATCACAAAGACCATACATGATAAATAGAAGAACAAGAAGAAGGTTTCAGTTTGGATTTTTTAAAGAAAGGAGAAAAAGAAGATTACAAACTCCAAGAAACAAAAAGCATAATCCTTGTCTTGTTCAATCACAGAAAAAGAAGATTACGGTTTACACCACTGTTTCTGACCAAAGTCTTGATTTGTTCAAAATCCCCATAAATCATGCAGAGATGAAAGGAAAAGGTTTATATTTAATTAACAGTTTAATTAGTGAAAGTGAAGAAAAAGAGATAACCAACCCTAACCCTAAAATCCCAATATTATACAAACAGACATATACATATATACTATATTTCAAGATGGAAACAAGGGTTGAAACTAGCTATAATAAAAGAAGTGCTGCAGGAGAGAATAATATTGCCTTTTATTTTTTTTTCTTTTTCTTTTTGTAACAAAAGAGAGATTCAAAGGAACTACTGGAAATAATTAAAAGTTCAATGATTAGGGTAATAATAATACCTGCATGTTATTGTATCTGTTGAAGGTCTTGAAGCAAAGAGGGCAAGAGAACTGAGTTGGTCCAATCAGAATCTGAGCTGGAGTTGGTATCCAATACTGACCTTTGTTGAGTGCACTTGTTATAAGATACCCATTGCTGTTGGCACCTTCATCCTCCTCCACTTGTTTATGATCATCATTCACATTCACATCTTCTGTAACAATATTAATATTGTTGTTTGAGTATGCGGAGAGCCTTGGGATGAGATCAGCTTCAGTTAAGCTAGAGTTTGGGAGGCCTAGATGAAGAGCTACAGTCACACTCTCATGATCATCAATAGATATCTTGTTCTTGTGATCATCTACTTCCATGGTGGTTGTACAAGATGCATAATCATTATTATCTTGGTTTGATGGTAATTTTCTTGTTGGACTTAAACTTAAAAGAGGTAGAGCTTCCCTAAGAGGTGGTGATGGTGGTGAGGGTTGAATTTGATAGTCATAGTAGTGAGTGAAATTGGAAGATAGGTAGTGATAAGTAGGGTTAGGGTTAAGGTTGAACCAAGATCCATTGAAGTAAGGGTGATTGCTGCTCATGTTTTGTAAAAAATGGGAAGCAAAGATCAGATGAACAGGTATGCTACTAGGGTTATAATAATATGCAGAGAGAGATGATCAAAAAGGTGAAAAGTTGAACAAGACTGAACAAAAACACCAAAGCTAAAAGCCTAAAGGAGAGATGATAATCAACAAGGTAAATCAAGGTTCATAGAGTATTTAAAGCTCCTCCTCATATTAAAAAATTAGATAGACAAGATATCACTAGCTCTCTTAGATGTGACACATCAATACAGATACAGTTTGATGAGAGAGAGAGAGAGAGAGAGAGAGAGAGAGAGAGAGAGAGAGAGAGTTAAGATTAATGGGGAGCAGTGAGAGAGATAATGTTGGGACTTGAAAGAACAAAGGTCTGTCTTTGATTGCACTTTCCTGTGTGGAAAGGGGAATCCTTAAACCATTCATGTTCATCATTCAGTCCCTATACTTGAAAGAAGTCTTTACTCTCATCATAATTAGTTTGGTCCTCATCTATATCAATGTAAGGTGAACTACCAAAATTCCCACCAACCTTTGTGTGAAAATTGTTGTAAATTAAATATGATACAATGAAAACTTAAAAAAACCACCTTCTTTTAGATAAAAAAACTACCTAAATTATGATGTACATGCTTATGATTAATGTCCGGCAGTTTCCACTATATCATCATTAACTTTTTAGTAAAAAAATATTTGTGATGGATAAGTTTCTTAATGTCACTTTAATTATTATCACTTCAAGACACATATAAACTTTATTATAAAAACACTCATACCTTTATAATGTCCCATAATGCCTCAAATGAGGGTGTAAGAACTTTTATTTACCGATATAATGCTTTATTACACACGACCTTAAGAAAAATATTATAAATTAAACCATCACATTAAAGGTTTAATAGTTTTCTCAAGCTATGTATCTTCTTAACAAGTAAACCACTACTGTGGTTCGTAGCCACATGCTCTAATCTTCTTAGCTACAGCCTACTGCGTCTTCACTGGATTTTTAACCTATTTTTTCATTACATTTACAAATTACAATGTTTATTTTGTCACTTGATATAGTATTTATATTATGTTATGATAAGAACAAACTTAAAATTTTAATAGTAGTATTTGAAAATTGTGACGTGGTGTTATTTTCTTGTTAACATGTCACATTAAATGATATTGGACAATTAGGGTCTCCCAAGAGGAACACCTTCTAAAAAGGGTTTTTACACAATGTATATTCTCTCCCTATTATACAAGTCATTTAATTTTATATAGTGTATAACACTTGACAATTCATTTTATACGAGGATATAGCCCTTGGCCAATCAATGTAAACCCGTATACTCGTTTAGCACTCGGGAAATCCTTGTATATGGGTATTTAGCTCTATACGATTCCTTGTATAGTGTGTACGTAATATAATCCTAAAAATCAATCAAACGAATAGAAGGTTGATTAGTAAAATACGAGAATCCTTTAGCCTACCCCGATAACCTTTACATGTAAGGATTAAAATAGAAAAGACAATATTAGTACAATATTAGTACAAGAAACCCTTGAATCCACTCTAATTATTGATTCATAAATTGTTGTGATTATATGTGGGTACAGGCAGAAAATGAGGGACTAGTGAGTAAAAGGATGGAGCCAAAAGGACAAGTTCATGAAAATAGGATTAGTTGTTGTCTCCCATCACACTACTATACTCCAAAATGCATCAAATAAGTATATGTATATATGTTTGTGTGATCTTTTCACCGTTCCTTGGGAAGCAAATAGTTTAAACCCCAGCACTCAGGCAGTGAGCTTTGGTTGTAGTGATACGGTCGCCTTGCCTCCATACACACACTCTTTCACACACACTTGATATAAATATATTATAATTCATCATCTTCTTCAATTCTTTCATGCACATTAAACCTAGCTAGCTACTGGTTTACCATCTTTACCCTAACTGAAGAGGTAGGTCCCAGCAGAGCCCAGTTGGACCCGCAAGACTCACCTTGAAGAGAGACGTCTGCGCAGAAACCAACTGGATCCGCAGGACCCACCATGCTCAGAGACGTGACGTCCTTACGCGCAGTACGCAAGCTGTTCCCGCAGGAAATGCCTCCCAATGGTGAAGTACTCCGCCTGTTCCCGCAGCTGCGGATACAAGCCATCAGGGAAGGCCACCCGCGCAGCAAGGCTACACGCACAAGGCACTTAGCTCTCAATAATTCAGTTGTCACCTGAAGGAATGAGCAAAGCCGGGAGCAATCCCGCACAAAGGCGGGAGGGGGAATACTCCCGCCCAAATAAGCCAGTCCGTACGATACGGGAAGATCTTCTGTACTGTACCTGACGAGGTATGGGCAAAAGATCTGACCAAAGATACGACAGCTCATTGACAGCAGTATGGCGAGCAGCATGCTCTTGTACTGTATGTCACTATTAGCCGCTGCCTACTCACCAACTCCTGTCATACCACGTGCATAGCCGGCAGTTGGTGGAAAAGGAATAGTACACAGCAGGCCTGGTCACTGTCAGCCTCTGCCTACCCACCAACTACCAGCATGGCACGTGCGTAGGCCACAGTTGGTAGAACAGGAATACTATTCAGCCGGCTATACCTTCTTGGAAACCTACCTTCGGCTATAAATACCCCAAATGGTATGATCATCTTATCATCATATACTATCTCGTATTACATATTATACCTGATATCTGCTCTAGCAATCTCTTAATATACATTTATATTCAAGAGCAATCTAGTCTGATTCTCACGCCGGAGGGTGGTCACAAGGAGGAACCCCCCCCCCCCTTCTCAGTGACGAGCTCACGGTGTCTGTTTTGCAGGTTATCAGAAGAACCATCTTTGCCGGGTCTAACCCCTCGTGGGAAACATCTATCTAACCCCCAGATTATCCGTAATCTGCCCGGGGCCGATTAGTGTTTCTTCGTTGGCGCCATCCGTGCATAAAAGCTAGAACTTCATTTCTTTTCAGTTTTTTCAAACTTCTGGAAAGATGGTTAAAGAAACTCCGGTAACCACAACCCCAGCTACTGGGGGGAATGTGACATCTGCCCTGATCCGACCCGACCCAGGTACCCGTTTCTCTGACCCGATCTCTTTCTTTTATGATTTAATATTTATTTATACTTATATTTTACTTTTAATAATAAAAATATATATTTCCTTCCCGCCTTTTTCTCTCTCTTTCTTTCCGCCGTCCCCTCCCTCTTCCTTCTCTCATTCCGCCTTCTTTTCCCTCTTGTCGCCGTCCCGCCCTTAAGCCTTGTTTCCCTCAACTCTTTGCTTGTCCTTTGGTTCTTCCCGCCTAAGGATGTCTGCAGCTCCACGCGCCAGACTCCTTACATGGAAGCCTGCGTGAAGACATCTTGTTCCTGCGATGCGTGAAGAGAACTCTTCTCGCAGCGCGCTAAGAATGCATGTTCTTCCCGCAATGCGCTAAGAATGTATGTTCTTCCCGCGATGCGCTTAGAATTCTAGTTCACGCAGCACGCTAAGGATGCGATTCTTCCCGCAGTGCGCTAAGGGTTGTTGTGCCAGCCTTCGCGCTCGCGCACTCAGCCTTCCCGCGCTTAACCCTTGTATCTTCTGTTTAAATCTAGCCGTTTGCTTTTGTGTTGTCTTATCTTTTGAGCCGTTGACCTAACCCATCTAATGTCTGAATAGTTACTTTCGGCGCAGCATGCGCACCAACCCCATTGGTTGACAGATAAAGTGACTGACATAATCTTTTGAGATCTGCTTTTGCCATGCTTGACCAGTACCTTTATCTGATCCGCCCATGCTTTTTACTGTTCCCTGTCAGCTTTATCTTGCCCCCTGCAGCTGCCATATCTTTTGATATCTTTACTTTTCAGAACTTTTTACCGTTGATATCTTTTCTTTTACTTTTTGAGATCTTTTCCCCTTTTTCTAGGGTTTATGTCTCCTAGGGTTTTCCTATATATAATAATAATATTTTCCTAACACATCACACACAAACACTTAATCTCTCTTATTATCTCTTCCTCCCTTTTTGCTCTCTGCCGTTGCCCTCCTGCTGTCTCCTCTCTTGCCTCCGTCTTCCTCCTTGTTCTTCCCTGCTTTTCCGGTAATATATATATATTATATATAATAATTTACTTATTAATTATGCTAACTTATTATCTAGACCTAAAACCGATCGTTGAAACATAATCTTTAAATATAGGTTAACTTTGCTTGTTTTAGAGTTGGTTCTTGCATATCTTTCACCGCATCGTTTATCAAGTGAGTTATCTCGTATCTAATCCCTTTTTATTTTAAATGCTTTGGGATGTTCATGTGTTCATACAAAACTTGAGTCTTAAACTGTTTATGAACTTTAGTCGCGCAGTATCCCATGTGTTGAGGACGTAGACTTGGCTGTTTATTTGTATGTGTGGATCATTAACCGTATGGACGGTCTATTCCGCAGTTTTCATGGTACCATTAGATGAACACGGGAGAACATTCGTTTATGATTTTCTCTTTTGTTTACACATGCACAGTTAGTCTTGTTTGTGAGCTCAATTGTGAGCACTGGCAGTCTTGTCTCTTAGAGTTGGTCCCGATCAGATTACACCCTAGTTGAAAACCAGACATACACATGTTGCGCGCAGATTTATTGTTATCTATGTATTGTATTAAACTTGATTTCTCACCAACACGCAAGTGTTTGACGTTTATTTTAACACATGTTCAGGTTTGCAGTAGCTGTTTTGGAGCTTGTGGACACGTAGGACGTTTTTACTTTTGGACCTAGAATTAAAATGTATCAGGACAAGTTAATGATGTTTGAATGTTATAATTTATAATATATTGATTTATGTTTGATTTATGTTCTTTATTTTCCCCGCTGCGCGTGCGCGATAAAATGTGTATTAATAAATATTGACACCAATAGTGTCACGAGTAATGAAACAATATGTGGCGCCCCGATGTATAATCCGCCTTTGGTCGGGGTGTTACAGATTGGTATCAGAGCTCGTTGACTTTAGGATAGGTGGTTAGACGTAACGGCCTAGAATACCTAAGAGTCCCTTCTCGCGCATGAGAGAAATCTCATGTTTGCGCGCTTATTGTTAATTACTCGTTATTTATGAATATGCTCGCACTTGCGCAGTATATGATTTTATGTTCTATTTCGCGATATTTCGATTTTGGTTGAATTTCGATTTTTATTGATTTTACTTACATATTCGTTTGTGGGATTTGAAAATCCGAAAAGTCATGGTGATACATGAATAGTTGATTTTCAATTTCCATTTACGATTATGTTCTGAGGTTGGAGACTTGAAAAGTCATGGTGATACATGAATTGTCAACCTCCAATACTCATTTTCTTGTATATTTTATATTGAAGATTGGAAAGTCATGGTGATACATGAATCGTCAATCTCCAATACTCGTTTACTCGTATATTTTAAATTGGGAATTCGGAAAGTCATGGTGATGCATGAATTGTCGATTTCTGATTCGAATTTGTTACCTTTATTAAGTCTGCATTTTGGGTCATTTATTTTACTTTAACTTTTGATAGCATCTAACTCCGTGAAACCAAGCTTTATAAAGTTATACTTTGCGATAAAACCAAGATATTAACTAAAATTAAAACTTTTATAGAATGCCTCCGCTATCTCGCCGATTTCAGAGAAGAGAAGCCTCGCGCATGCGTAGACAGCAACGTTCCCAGGAAATGGCCGCCGCAATAGCCCAAGCTTTGAGCCAAAACAATACCAACACCTCGAGTTATAACATTAAGACATTTAATGCGGGTAACCCTCCAAAGTTCACAGGTCTCGAAGGAGCCACCGTGATGCTCCAGTGGCTCGAGAAGATAGAAAACACTTTCCTTCACACCCAATGCCCCTCAGACAGACGAACCCTATATGCTTCCAGTGTCCTGGAATCCAGAGCGCTTACATGGTGGAATGGAGTAACTCATGCGCGTGGCGCAGAGGCTGCTTCTAGCATGACATGGGAGGAATTCAAGGAAATTCTTACGCGAGAATTCTGCCCTCCCAACGAAGTTAAGCGCCTGGAGGAAGAATTCTGGAACTTGAAGCAATACAGCGGCGAAGCGCGCGAGTACGCGACGCGCTTCCATGAACTAAGCCTGCTGGTCCCTCACCTTGTTACCCCTTCCCGCCGAGCCATAGAGAAATTCCTTGGGGGTCTCCCCATGGAAATTCAAGATTCTGTATGGGCCAGAAACCCAGTAACCCTCCCTGACGCTATTGAGTTGGCCGCTGTGCTCAGCGACAACCATGTCAGAGCAGGAACTCTGTTCCTGCGGGGAACTGAGAAGACCAAAACCACCAAAACTGTCCCTGAACCCGCAGAAACCAAACCAGAACCCTCAAACCGTAACAACCTCAAGCGCAGGCGCAAGGCCTATGCGCTTACCAACCCGCCCATTGTCCAGCAACCCATTTATCAACCCCCAGTTTACGCGCCTAACCCACTGTCAACCTACCCAGCACCTCCTGTAGTCCATAACTATGCCTTAACCAATCCAGCACTCCCTGCCCCGCCAACTAAGAAACCTTACACAGGAAACCATCCCTTTTGCCCAACCTGTAGATTTCACCACCCAACCCAAACCCCGTGTCGACTTTGTAACCGATGTGGCCGTACTGGTCACACTGCTGAGAACTGTAGAGTCCTTCTCGCCAATCCAATTGCGCCAACACCACCAGTCTACCCGCAGAATCCACAACCAACCTACCAAAACCCACGACCCAGATCGTGCTTTAACTGCGGTGATCCCAGTCATTTCCGGAACGCGTGCCCGAGACTGCAAGTGCAAATCACACAAGCGAATCCGGTGAACCAGATTTCGAACCAAGTGACGCGTGGACGAGCTTTTAACATAACCGCGCACCAAGCGCAAGCGAATAATGACGTAGTTAATGGTACATTTTTACTTAACGGATTTTATGCTTCTGTACTTTTTGATACTGGCGCCGATCGAAGCTTTATCTCTCGCGCCTTCGAGCAGAAGCTTGCACGACCGCGCAACGATTTAAAAGAAGATTTTTCAGTTGAATTGGCTAATGGTGAAATTATTTTAATTAACTCAGTGATTAAAGATTGTACGCTTAATCTTAACGAAAACGATTTTCTGATCGACCTCATCCCTATGCCTCTTGGAAGCTTTGATGTTATTATTGGTATGGACTGGCTCTCGCATAATCGCGCCGAAGTTATTTGCGCCAAGAAATTGATTCGCCTACCTCGAGAAAATGGTGATCTTTACATTTACGGCGAAAAACCCTCCAGTGGTCTTAAACTTATGTCTTGCGCCGAAGCCCAAAGGCTCATGCGGAAGAAGTATATTGCATTCCTAGCCCATGTGGTTAAGCCTGCTGAAGAGAAGAAGCTTCGCGATATCCCTGTTGTGCGTGATTTCCCTGAAGTTTTTCCTGATGATCTTCCTGGTATCCCTCCCGCTCGTGAAGTCGAGTTCCGTATTGATCTTGTCCCTGGTGCTTCCCCCGTAGCTAAATCTCCTTATCGTCTTGCACCCGCTGAGATGCAAGAATTGGCCAGCCAACTTCAAGAGTTGACTGCTAAAGGATTCATTCGCCCTAGCTCTTCGCCCTGGGGTGCTCCGGTGTTGTTCGTTAAAAAGAAAGATGGATCGTTTCGCATGTGTATTGATTACCGCGAGTTGAACAAACTCACCATTAAAAACCGGTATCCCTTACCGCGTATTGACGACCTCTTTGATCAACTCCAAGGTGCCTCTTGTTTCTCGAAGATTGATCTCCGCTCTGGCTATCACCAGTTGCGCATCCGCGATGAAGATGTTCCGAAGACTGCTTTTCGAACTCGTTATGGCCATTTTGAATTCTTGGTCATGTCCTTCGGTCTAACCAACGCACCCGCCGTTTTCATGGATCTAATGAATCGGGTGTGTAGGCCTTTCTTGGATAAATTCGTGATCGTGTTTATCGATGATGTTCTGGTGTATTCTAAGACCAAGGCCGAGCATGAGCAACATCTTCGGTTGGTGTTGCAGAAGCTTCGAACCAAGCAGCTCTATGCTAAGCTTTCCAAGTGTGAATTCTGGTCTGATGAAGTACAGTTTCTTGGTCATGTTGTAAACAAGATGGGTATTCATGTCGACCCATCCAAGATTGAAGCAATCAAGAACTGGATTACGCCATCCTCTCCTTCTGAGATCCGTTCCTTTCTAGGCTTAGCTGGTTATTACCGGCGCTTTATTTCGAACTTCTCGAAGATCGCTTTGCCTTTAACAGCTCTGACGCACAAAGGTAAACCATATATTTGGGGCTCGAAGCAAGAAGAAGCCTTTCTATCGCTCAAGCGATTGTTGTGTGAAGCTCCTGTTCTTGCGCTACCTGAGGGTAATGAAGATTTTGTCGTGTATTGCGATGCATCCAACCAAGGTCTCGGTTGTGTTCTTATGCAACGAGGCAAGGTTATCGCTTACGCATCAAGGCAACTTAAGGTTCATGAAAAGAATTATACAACTCACGACCTCGAACTAGGCGCAGTTGTTTTTGCCTTGAAGATCTGGAGACACTACCTTTATGGTACTAAGTGTATCCTTTACACTGACCATAAAAGCCTTCAGCATATCTTTGATCAAAAGGAACTTAACATGAGGCAACGCCGATGGAACGAACTCATCAGCGATTACGATTGTGAGATCCGGTATCATCCTGGTAAGGCTAATGTGGTAGCCGATGCGCTCAGCCGAAAACCCTGCCAACTTAACTGTATCTTGCCGCGCACGCATCTTCACTTTGCGCCGATTCAAAGCAACCTTGAATCGCGTATTCGTGACGCGCAGCGCGCATCCATCAGTAACGGTAACCTTCGCGCCGAGTTAGCGTGTGGCGCGGAAGCGCACTTTGTCCCTAATCTGAGTGGAATTCTCTGCTATCTTAATCGCATCTGGATCCCCTTTGATGAGAATCTTCGCGCTGATATCCTGAGTGAAGCGCACAAATCTCGGTATTCTATTCATCCCGGCGCTGATAAGATGTACAAGGATTTGCGCATAACTTATTGGTGGCCCGGTATGAAAAAGGATATTGCTGTGTTCGTAGCTAAGTGCCTGACTTGTTCTAAAGTGAAAGCTGAACACCAACGCCCATCTGGTTTGCTCGAACAACCTGAAATTCCTACGTGGAAATGGGAATGTGTAGCAATGGACTTTATTACCAAGTTACCTTTGACAGCAAGCAAGCATGATAGCATTTGGGTAATAGTGGATCGATTGACTAAGTCTGCTCACTTCCTGCCCATTCGTGAAAACTACCGTGTTGAGCAACTCGCGCAGCTTTATGTCAAGGAAATTGTCTGCCGCCATGGTACTCCTTTGAGCATCATATCCGATCGCGATGGCCGTTTTATATCTCGCTTTTGGAAATCTCTCCAATCTGCGCTAGGAACTCGCTTGGACATGAGTACGGCATATCATCCTCAGACTGACGGTCAGTCTGAGCGAACTATTCAAACTCTTGAGGACATGCTCCGATCTTGTGTTCTTGATTTTGGAGGTAATTGGGATTCGCACCTGCCTTTGATTGAGTTCTCTTATAATAACAGCTATCATTCCAGTATCGGTATGGCCCCATTTGAAGCACTTTACGGTCGTAAGTGCCGCTCCCCGATTTGTTGGAGCGAAGTGGGTGAAGCTCAAATCACAGGACCCGAACTTGTTCAAGAGACAACCGATAAAATCGCCAAGATCCGTGATCATCTGCTGACTGCCAGAAGCCGACAGAAGAGTTACGCAGATCGTAGGCGAAAGCCTCTCGAATTTCAAGTTGGTGATCTTGTTCTCCTCAAAGTGTCGCCCTGGAAAGGTGTTGTCCGCTTTGGGAAGAAGGGTAAGCTTGCTCCTCGTTATGTTGGTCCATTCAAGATTCTCGCGCGTGTGGGAAAAGTTGCCTACAGACTTGACCTGCCGCCCGCGCTCAGTAATGTGCATCCAACGTTCCATGTATCCAATCTCAAGAAGTGTTTAGCTGACGAGAACCTTCACATTTCACTCGATGAAGTTCAAGTTGATGAATCTATGCATTTCGTTGAGAAGCCTGTTGAGATTATGGATCGCGAGGTTAAGCAAACCAAGCGCAGTCGTATCCCTATCGTGAAAGTTCGTTGGGAGTCCAAGCGCGGAGCCGAGTTTACATGGGAAAGGGAAGATCAAATGAAGATCAAGTACCCGCACCTGTTCTCTGCGCAACCTACTTCGAGATAAATTTCGGGACGAAATTTCTTAAAGTAGGGGAGACTGTGACATCTGCCCTGATCCGACCCGACCCAGGTACCCGTTTCTCTGACCCGATCTCTTTCTTTTATGATTTAATATTTATTTATACTTATATTTTACTTTTAATAATAAAAATATATATTTCCTTCCCGCCTTTTTCTCTCTCTTTCTTTCCGCCGTCCCCTCCCTCTTCCTTCTCTCATTCCGCCTTCTTTTCCCTCTTGTCGCCGTCCCGCCCTTAAGCCTTGTTTCCCTCAACTCTTTGCTTGTCCTTTGGTTCTTCCCGCCTAAGGATGTCTGCAGCTCCACGCGCCAGACTCCTTACATGGAAGCCTGCGTGAAGACATCTTGTTCCTGCGATGCGTGAAGAGAACTCTTCTCGCAGCGCGCTAAGAATGCATGTTCTTCCCGCAATGCGCTAAGAATGTATGTTCTTCCCGCGATGCGCTTAGAATTCTAGTTCACGCAGCACGCTAAGGATGCGATTCTTCCCGCAGTGCGCTAAGGGTTGTTGTGCCAGCCTTCGCGCTCGCGCACTCAGCCTTCCCGCGCTTAACCCTTGTATCTTCTGTTTAAATCTAGCCGTTTGCTTTTGTGTTGTCTTATCTTTTGAGCCGTTGACCTAACCCATCTAATGTCTGAATAGTTACTTTCGGCGCAGCATGCGCACCAACCCCATTGGTTGACAGATAAAGTGACTGACATAATCTTTTGAGATCTGCTTTTGCCATGCTTGACCAGTACCTTTATCTGATCCGCCCATGCTTTTTACTGTTCCCTGTCAGCTTTATCTTGCCCCCTGCAGCTGCCATATCTTTTGATATCTTTACTTTTCAGAACTTTTTACCGTTGATATCTTTTCTTTTACTTTTTGAGATCTTTTCCCCTTTTTCTAGGGTTTATGTCTCCTAGGGTTTTCCTATATATAATAATAATATTTTCCTAACACATCACACACAAACACTTAATCTCTCTTATTATCTCTTCCTCCCTTTTTGCTCTCTGCCGTTGCCCTCCTGCCGTCTCCTCTCTTGCCTCCGTCTTCCTCCTTGTTCTTCCCTGCTTTTCCGGTAATATATATATATTATATATAATAATTTACTTATTAATTATGCTAACTTATTATCTAGACCTAAAACCGATCGTTGAAACATAATCTTTAAATATAGGTTAACTTTGCTTGTTTTAGAGTTGGTTCTTGCATATCTTTCACCGCATCGTTTATCAAGTGAGTTATCTCGTATCTAATCCCTTTTTATTTTAAATGCTTTGGGATGTTCATGTGTTCATACAAAACTTGAGTCTTAAACTGTTTATGAACTTTAGTCGCGCAGTATCCCATGTGTTGAGGACGTAGACTTGGCTGTTTATTTGTATGTGTGGATCATTAACCGTATGGACGGTCTATTCCGCAGTTTTCATGGTACCATTAGATGAACACGGGAGAACATTCGTTTATGATTTTCTCTTTTGTTTACACATGCACAGTTAGTCTTGTTTGTGAGCTCAATTGTGAGCACTGGCAGTCTTGTCTCTTAGAGTTGGTCCCGATCAGATTACACCCTTGTTGAAAACCAGACATACACATGTTGCGCGCAGATTTATTGTTATCTATGTATTGTATTAAACTTGATTTCTCACCAACACGCAAGTGTTTGACGTTTATTTTAACACATGTTCAGGTTTGCAGTAGCTGTTTTGGAGCTTGTGGACACGTAGGACGTTTTTACTTTTGGACCTAGAATTAAAATGTATCAGGACAAGTTAATGATGTTTGAATGTTATAATTTATAATATATTGATTTATGTTTGATTTATGTTCTTTATTTTCCCCGCTGCGCGTGCGCGATAAAATGTGTATTAATAAATATTGACACCAATAGTGTCACGAGTAATGAAACAATATGTGGCGCCCCGATGTATAATCCGCCTTTGGTCGGGGTGTTACAGGGAATACCGGCGACTACACAGTTTTTACGAACACTACCCCGGTTACCCAAGCCGGGGCAAGTGCAGTAAATTTTACAAACACTACCCCAGTAACCCAAGCTGGGGCAAGTGCAATAAATAATCGCTCACTGGGATTCACCGATACCCGGTTAGAGAGAGAACGAACGAGGCTCCCCCGCCAAACACTCGATGAAATTAAAGCGTGGGCGGAAGCACGTCAAAAGGAATTCCAAGCTGAGTTGGACGAACGCTTGCGTTCCGTCCAACAGGCTGACGAATTTGGAAGCACTCAACAGCTCAACATGAGCAGTGAGTGCGAATACTCGGAGGAATCCGACACCCAACCGAGAAGGCGTTTTGGAGAAACCTTCAAACCAAAAAACACAGGTGGAAATCCACGTGACTTCTCGAAAGCATTTACACCAAATGCTGCAAAGGCGGGAACGTCCAAATTTGCAAAGGACATTGCGGAAGCAATCGTCCCGAAAAGTGCCAAACAGATGTCCAACATCGGCACTTACGATGGTATATCTGATCCAGACGATCATTTGAACAGGTTCATAGCGGGGGCAACCGTCAGTAGTTGGACGGAACCTACGTGGTGTTACATGTTCCAAATGACGCTTGTTGGGGCTGCTAGAGCGTGGTTCGATCGTCTACCGGTCCACCACATCTACGGTTGGGAAGACTTCAAGCAAAAGTTTAGCCAACACTTCAGCCAGCAAAGAAAGTATACTGAGGAACAATGGACAATCCTCAAATGCATTCGAGAGGAAGATGAATCTTTGCCAAACTTCATCACTCGCTTCAACTCAAAGAAGCTAAGTTTGGGTAATATTAGCGAAGATCTTGTTCGCGCTGCTTTCATCCAGGGCGCGAACGACCCAGAGCTCATCCGCACCTTAACGGGTAAAGATGGCATGCCATCCACATGGGATGCCATCATGACAGCAGCTAAACGCTTTGCGGAAACGGAGAAGCAACTGGGTAGAGATCTCCCCCAGAGCACAAACCTCTACACCCAGAAAACAAGAGAAGACAACGTCCTTACCGCCCGATTAAACAAAAAGCGGAAGCTAGGCATTTGGCAGTCAAGGGTAAACTTTGACACCTCATCCGGCTTGCAACATCGGTTAGGCGGAAGGGATAACGTACAATCGAACCAGAACTCCAGATGGACGCCACTCACCAAAAGCGTCACCGAGATATTCGCCACTGAGGAGCTCCCATGGCCAAAGGCTCCAATAATCCGACATCGTCACAATGCTGATCGGAGCAAATACTGTGACTTTCACAGGACAAAAGGCCACAACACTGAAGAATGCACAGACGTAAAGGACATGGTCGAAGCATTTTTCAGAGATGGGACGCTCGCGCACCTCGTGGCGCAATGAACGCTGAGCAGGCTGATGCGTGTAGAACCCCAGCTAGGGAAAACACGAATAAAATTGCAGCTTCAATGTGGAGACTACATGCTGCGTAAAGAACGAGATCCCGAACCAGGTGCATATCGGCTCGATGGCACTCCCATCCCAACAACATGGAAGGGAGCTCAATTACACAGTTTGCATGTAGATCAATTCCAAATTTGTAAAGAAAAGGCCCAGAGCCACTTCTAATGGAAATGATTCTCCTTAGAACATCGACGCTGATGATTTTACATTTATACTTATGAACTTTCAACACTGATGCCGGTTTTCACCGCATACATAAGTGTGAAAGTCGTTGCGTGGGGAAGGCGGCAAAACCCGCATAAACCCAAAAAACGGCAAACCTTCACGCAGGTCAGTTGAAGGGTAAAGTTCAGTCATCCCACTAAATGAAAGTGCCGGTCTATCCGCATGAATCATGATAGAGGAAACTGAACACTAACCTATTAACAACCGCGCATCGAACGGTTAATTTATTCAACACTGATGCCGGTTTTCACCGCATACATAAGTGTGAAAGTCGTTGCGTGGGGAAGGCGGCAAAACCCGCATAAACCCAAAAAACGGCAAACCTTCACGCAGGTCAGTCATAGGTAAACTTTGGTCATCCAACTAAATGAAAGTGCCGGTCCTAACCGCACAAATCATGAGAGGAAACCGAACCTATTGACAACCGCGCGTCGAACGGTTAACTTATTCAAAATACTTTAGAAAATTTCTAACAGAAGGATGAGGAAAACCTCCACGCAGGTCAGATGTAGGTAAAGTTTAGCCATCCTACTAAGTGCAAGTGACGGTCCTACTCGCACAATCACGAAAGAGGAAGCAAAACTTCAACCTATTATCTACCACGTTCAAAGGTTAACTTATCCTAAACACTTAGAAATTTCTAAAAAGATGAGGAAAACCTCCACGCAGGTCAGATATAGGTAAAGTTTAGCCATCCTACTAAGTGCAAGTGACGGTCCTACCCGCACAATCACGAAAGAGGAAGCAAAACTTCAACCTATTATCTACCACGTTCAAAGGTTAACTTATTCTAAACACTTGGAAAATTGCTAATTTAAACTAAAGTATGCAAGTCATATAATGTTTATAAAGCAAGTAATCCAGTGAAAATAGCGGTCTTACCCGCACAAAGATTTATATTTCATAATATTCATTACAAGAATGGTCGGGTAACTACCCGCCTACAAGAATATAAATCTATACAAGCTAAACCTATCCTAGCAGTGGGAAGGGATCTTCAGGATCAAGCTTCAGGGCCACTTCCACTTGAACCAGCACCATCAGTAGAGCGTGGCGGTTCAAGGAAAGCTTTAAGGATAGCTAGCCCATCATCAGCAGCAGCAGCTTCGTTCACCTTCTCCACCACCGGATGCGGGAAGGCGGCATACTGATTCACTGCTTGGTCGTATACAGCTTCAGTATCCACATCAAATAAAGGGAAGTTGGAAGGCGGGATGCCTTTCTCAACGAACCCTAGACCAAGCAGGAAGCCGGCCTTTTCCCCATCCTCATGAGAAGCGTTGAGGGCTGCGCTCATAGCATCGTCATAAGACGTATCCATGAAGACTCGATGCACAACCTACAAAAAAGAAAATATACAAGTATCAAAACATTTTCTATTTACAAAGAAAAGCGTGAAGACATGAAGCTAAACATACCTGAGACAACGCTTCTCGAAGAAGCCATTCCTTGGCAACCAGAGCCTCCTGGAGAGCAGCTTGAGCTTCGTTACGGGCGCGTTCGGCTTCACTTTTGTTGAGGTTGGCAAGCAACACTTCTTTAGCCGCAGCCTCTTCGACGCCCTTTAGCTTCCGCTCAGTGTGGTCAAGCACCCCCCTCTGGTCCAAGATCTCTTGGAGCTTTTTGGCGTCTTCCATTGCCAAGGCATGATGAGCCTGCTGGAGAGCCTCTAATTTGGCTTTAAGCTCCTCATTCTCCACGCGTAGAGGCTCAGCAACAACTTCAGCCTTGGTAGCCCTCTCGGTTGCGTTCCGTGCAGTTTACTTAGCCAGCCGAAGCTGTTCGTTAACAGCTTGGGCAGCCTTGGAACAGGCCTCGAGCCGGGCCTGAACTTCAACCTCGAGGGCCTTGAAGGCCTTCTCCTTTTCCGCAGCCACTGCGGTAAGCCTTACGTTCTCCTCCCGGACAGCCCGCGCCCGAGCTACTTCTTGAAGGCGAGCTGCTTTTAACTTTTCGTTTTCACGACAAAGCAGCTCGACGCGCGGCTGCATCCGGGCCAGAAGAACCCGAAGCTCATTGGTTAGCCTACCCTCCTGGTAGCTAGCCATGGCTTCCCCCAACGCACCACTGGGAGCTGCGTGACGAGCCCACTCCACGCACTCCACAGGTGTGAGAAGGGTTGTTCCTCGGCGGATGTTCCATCGTGGAACATACACTTCATTGGAATCCGACACTGCAAAAAACAAAAAGCAGTTAGGAAAAGATGATAAAAAAAAGGCCAAAAGAACCCTACGCACCTGTAGGGTCAACAACAGGCCGATAGCCGCCAAACCCATCACCTGAACCCAAGGGAAATCCATCCAAGAGGTCAGGCAGATGGGAAGGAGGCAGAGGTTGGCGATAAGCCCCAAGCATACCTGAAGTATCGGCTGTAGCTGCCGACGTCGGAGGCATGGAGGCCGCCGCGGTAGAAACCAAAGGAGGTGAACTCACCGGAGGTGAACTCACAACCGTGGTCGCCGCTGCGGAATGCGCAGAAAAAGTAACCGCCGGCTCAGTGAAAGATGCGGTAAAAATGGCACTGACAGCCGGCGGTGATGTCATCACAGCTGGAACAGTCGGCTCAACGGAGTGAGCAACTGAACCAGCGGAAGCAGGCGCAGGCGCAGCCGCCTGGGTCGTCGCCTCAGGTAGGCTGACCAAGCCTACCGTCATGGGTCCGGAGGTACTCCTCCCCGCTCCACCCTGGAATGCGTCAACATCCACGCCTGCACAAAGAAGATAAATATTAATGATGGAAAGCTATGAAGTTAAAAATAAAGTTTGTACTTACGGGTTTTCTTGAGCCTAAAAGTGCGGACAGGCGGGGATGAACCCGATGGAGCCGGCCTCTTCACGCCCCTCACCGTTGTCATCCTAGGCTCTCCGGAGGTGACAGTCGTCGCAGCCTCCGGAGCAGTGGTCTTATCACCACCGGGGTTCCCCGCCAACTCCTCGCTCTCGGCCTCTGAATCAGACCGAGGCACCGGATCGGCAGTGGAGGCCACCTTCTCCTTCCCCTTCCCGCCGGCAGCCTTCTTCTTCCGCACCAACGGAGGACCATCTGCGGATTCCTCACCAGAACATAAGATTAGAGGAATTCCAGCAGAGGTTTCAGCATTGAGGGGTCGAGGGTTGAATAACGCCTTACCTGGCCGCCTGGCGCTCAGGATCTCGTGGCCTGACGGGTAGACCTCCACGAACCGATCTGCCGTCTGTTCAAGGATGGGCAACTCGTTCTCATCTAGAGCACGAGTTCCCATCCGAGCGGGACTATCAGCCTCCCGCGGATACAGGAGCGACTGCAAGTCGTTCCCCTCTGAAATAAACAGGAAAGAAGTTAGAAGAGATTCTAAATCAACAAAAAGAAACAGAGCATACCGTAAGGAACAGAGTTCAAACCGTATTCGAGGACGATCGGGATCTTTTGCGCCTCCGCATCCTTCCACACCCGGCTCATCCCGAGCATCACCATCCCGGACTCCGCAAAACGGTAAACCGGAGATTGGACTCGGGAAATCTTTGAAAACCATTCCGCCTCCTGGTAGTTGGAGGCGTGAAGGCTGGGGAGAGCTTGCCCATTCTTAAATTTCATGGCAAGGGGGATGGCGCGAGCGGAGATATAGAAGAACTCCCGCTTCCACGAACGAAGACTGCGCTCGGTTGCGCAAATCTTCAAACCCTTGATCCGGGTTATCAGCGTATACCACCCCTGGATGCACCTCCAAGAGTAGAAGGTCATCAGGCGGTCGACGAAGGGCTCAATGCCCAGAATCCGGCACACCCACTCGAAGTGGCGAATCTTCGCGATCGCCATCGGGTGCACCTCGGTCAGGTGTACACCGTGCCTCTCCAGGACACGGTACACAAACTTTGTCAAAGGGAACCTAAGATTCCCATAGATAAAGAATGCAGCATATACCCCGATCTTGCCTCTGGGGGCATCATACACCGTCTGATGAGGTTCAGGAAACTCAGGCTCGAGAGACTCGAGCATGAACTTCCTGACGATGTACTGATATAGATCGACGGGCAGAGCACACTGGCACTCGCCAGCAGTACTCTTGTCATCAGCGTACACCCCAGCCTCCTGGGCTGTAGCTTCGAGATCGTGAGAAGACATCTTGCAGATGAAAGAAGAAAACGATTTCAAGAGAATGCTCGACTGAAAAGGTGAGTATTCGCCGGAAATCGTTTTGAAGATGAAAAGTGAAAGTGTGGATTACAAAGAACCCTCTCCCCCTTTATACACTAATCGCAATTAATGCGATGAATTTAATGCGGAAGAGAGAGAAATCGAAGGTGCAATGAAACTATGACACGTGGCAAAAAGCAAGCTGGCAACAGCTGTTGAAAGGACGCGTACCATTAATTTCGCGGCCACGCGCCCGAAAAATCGCGCCCACGCGCCTGAAAAAGCGTCTGGAATGACCATGTACTGTCACGTCACCATAACTTCCTGCACGTCCTGACACAGTCAGAAGAAACCGTCGCACGACGTTTCAGCAGTTTGGACTGTTCTTATCCTTTCACCAACTCTTCGAATTTCAAAAAATTCAAACAGATTCAAAAGTAAGCGGGAAAATACCCCTTACCTTGGCAACCAAGTAACTGTAAGACAGGTGCGGGTACAGTGTTAAGGCAAAACCCTTCACATACTTAGCACCTGCAGGGAATTGAAGCCAAGAATACCTCGGCAACCAAGTAACTATAAGACGGGTGCGGGTACAGTGTTAAAGGCAAAACCCTTCACATACTTAGCACCCGCAGGGAATTGACGCCAGGAATACCTTGGCGACCAAGTAACTATAAGACGGGTGCGTGTACAGTGTCAAGGCAAAACTCTTCACATACTTAGCACCCGCAGGGAATTGACGCCAGGAATACCTTGGAAATAAAGTAACCGTAAGACGAGCGCGGGTACAGTGTTAAGGCAAAACCCTTCACATACCTAGCGCTCCGCAGGGAATTGAAACCAAGAAGGATCTTCTGGGCAATGCTTGCGGAAACGGAAATAACATCCCCGCATAGCGGGAATGTCGGGAACTACATTGTTTGAAGCTTCAAGATGGAATTGGTGGTTTTAACATAATTGATCACTATGTTCAGAACTACCAAAACCTCATGGAGAATCCACACAAGTGGGACTCAACGCTCCTGACTTGCGAGGAGGTTACAGACCTACCCGCATCATACCCAAAGATCAAGCAGGAAAGTCGGGAATTTCTGCAAGTGACAAGGACTTCCGCGGGAAGAATCCCCATGGAAAACCTTAAAACTAAACCCTTTTCAAAACCCTTTGCTTAAGTCCAAAAGTTCACCTCACTTTATTAAACATTCATGAGAAGAACATTGGACTGGGGGGACTTGAAGAGGTAGGTCCCAGCAGAGCCCAGTTGGACCCGCAAGACTCACCTTGAAGAGAGACGTCTGACAGAAACCAACTGGATCCGCAGGACCCACCATGCTCAGAGACGTGACGTCCTTACGCGCAGTACGCAAGCTGTTCCCGCAGGAAATGCCTCCCAATGGTGAAGTACTCCGCCTGTTCCCGCAGCTGCGGATACAAGCCATCAGGGAAGGCCACCCGCGCAGCAAGGCTACACGCACAAGGCACTTAGCTCTCAATAATTCAGTTGTCACCTGAAGGAATGAGCAAAGCCGGGAGCAATCCCGCACAAAGGCGGGAGAGGGAATACTCCCGCCCAAATAAGCCAGTCCGTACGATACGGGAAGATCTTCTGTACTGTACCTGACGAGGTATGGGCAAAAGATCTGACCAAAGATACGACAGCTCATTGACAGCAGTATGGCGAGCAGCATGCTCTTGTACTGTATGTCACTATTAGCCGCTGCCTACTCACCAACTCCTGTCATACCACGTGCATAGCCGGCAGTTGGTGGAAAAGGAATAGTACCCAGCAGGCCTGGTCACTGTCAGCCGCTGCCTACCCACCAACTACCAGCATGGCACGTGCGTAGGCCACAGTTGGTAGAACAGGAATACTATTCAGCCGGCTATACCTTCTTGGAAACCTACCTTCGGCTATAAATACCCCAAATGGTATGATCATCTTATCATCATATACTATCTCGTATTACATATTATACCTGATATCTGCTCTAGCAATCTCTTAATATACATTTATATTCAAGAGCAATCTAGTCTGATTCTCACGCCGGAGGGTGGTCACAAGGAGGAACCCCCCCCCCCCCTTCTCAGTGACGAGCTCACGGTGTCTGTTTTGCAGGTTATCAGAAGAACCATCTTTGCCGGGTCTAACCCCTCGTGGGAAACATCTATCTAACCCCCAGATTATCCATAATCTGCCCAGGGCCGATTAGTGTTTCTTCACTAACACACACGTATTTATAATTAAATGGATGTGGAAAACTTGGAGCAATAACCAACAATGGGCTAATATATATATGACTTAGAGAAGTCATATCAAAATGATGATAGTTTTACCATAAAAATTGGTGTTTTTATTAGACGAATATGAGGTTTTAGTTTATGATATTTCAATAACTCTAACCGAACAAAATAATTTAACTCGGTTGAAGCTGAACATGTTAATTTGGATGGTTCAATTTAAACTGATACCTTTTAGTATTTAATATATGAATTCAAACTTTCTAAACTAACACACCTTTGAACCATTGGCTTTCTAAAATAGGGGCAGCCAAAATAATTTGAGAAAGTTTAGAAAATAATCTTGAAAAACATATTAGCCATATGCATATGTACAACCATTTATTGACAACGCATTACTAAACAAAAGAGTATAACCAACATATATTTCCATTAGAAATACGTAGATAAAAGTCATTACAGATGAGTGTCATCCGTGAAGATATGTCAGTAATATGGGCCGGGGTAAGTTATTTACTCAGAAAACTTACCAAGGAATCACACCTGGTGTTAATTTACCGACAAAAACTTTAGCGAGTGTTCACCGACCAATATTCTACGATGGACGACAAGTCTTTCCGGTGGAGCATACACTATCGTTGACGTGCGAGCCCATTGGTAAACCATACATTTATTTGACAAATAAGTTTTAAAGCTACAATTATTTTGAAAAAAAAAAATCAAAATATCGAAAGAATACATAGGTTTCTAGCTGATGTAACTCAAACTTTATGCACACACTAATAATTCATAAATATTTAATTGTCTAAATGATTATCTTATTTCTTTTTCCTCCTTTAATTTTCTTTTTTTTCTTCCTTTTTTAGAAGACCACATAAAGAAAATTGCAACCAATCCGTTTCCAATGCTGAGATTTTCACTTTTTAATTTAACTTTTGCTTTAATGATGTGAGGATGACGGAAAAAAAATGTGAAAACAATAACGTTCAATTACTAGAGCAGCCCTTTTTCCTTTTAAAACAAGACTAATTCAGCATCAAGTCACCAAGAGAGTCAAGCACCCCTAGGTGAATTAGTCGTAAGAGATATTCTGCTGTAATAGTTAATTTATGTTATAACATATAATTTGCGTGTGTTTTTACATAAATCAATTTTCACAAATTCATTGATGGTATAGGTTATATCATCATATTTTCGGATGCATTTCATTGACAATCAAACATTTTCTATAAACAAAAATGCTAGACATTATGTTAATATTCATAATTACTGTGATAATTGATAAAAGTTCATTCGTATAGAACACTATTCACTATAAAATTTTTAGAGAAAAGTATATCACTAGTATTTAGCAACGGCCTAAGGGTGGTTGGGGGTTGTTTATCCGCCCGCCCAAACCACTAATTCAACAAATCAATTAAAAAGTATTACCTCAAAAGCAACCCAGTACTCAACAGTCACTACCCAATTTAAGAGAGAGAGAAGGGGGTGGGGTGGGGTGGGGGTAAGCCAAGCAATCGCTTAATAATTAACCAATAAGATATTTTCACCTCAATTTAACTAAAAACCATCTCAACTACGCTCCATTGAGATCATCCAAGTTCTTATACTCGATCCTATGTACCGGGGGGGGGGGGGGAGTAGTCGCTCAATAATTAACCAATAAGATATTTTCACCTCAATTTAACTAAAAACCATCTCAACTACGCTCCATTGAGATCATCCAAGTTCTTATACTCGATCCTATGTACCGGGGGGTAGGGGGGGTCGCCAAATAGTCGCTCAATAATTAACCAATAAGATATTTTCACCTCAATTTAACTAAAAACCATCTCAACTACACTCCATTGAGATCATCCAAGTTCTTATACTTGATCCTATGTACCCAGCCCACTACTCGTTTGGCTGGGGTGGTTTACCCACACTACCTGGAGTACTCAGGGCACTGCTCGGCTGGGCCGAGTAGTCAACCTCGTCAAGTAATTTGTTAAACAAATGTGAATGGAAGTGTCATTATTTGATCACGTTTTTTTACTCAAATTCGTAGGTTCTGTTCATTCGATAATTGGTTACAACTTTTGAAATTTGACTTTCTTTAGTGCAATTTGGCAGGATGTTTAGAGAGAACTCCCTTTGAAGTGATTGATGTGATGAGATATAAATGAAGAAGTATACCCAAATTCACTTCTTTTGATTCCTATTTCTTTTGCCTCATGCGATTCTTTCCTTTTTTATAGAAACCTATAGATTAAATTAGGTGTATTTGCTTTAAAATTGCCTTTAAAGCCTTTAAAGCCAACCTTTACTATTTACTTACCCCACATAAAAGGCAAATACAATAGAATGCTCCATATTGTAGAAGAATAAAATTAAAGAAACTTTAAATATCAAATTTTCCTCAAACTCATAAAATTTAATGACACTTGTATTATATTACAATATTCAGTTAAAATACAACTACTTTTTAATCTAAAAATATGGTTATTTAGAATATGTGTAGTGAGGGAGAAGTTTAGACGAATTTGGGCTAAAAGGGGCTACAACACCGCCTCTCTGGGCGAAATGTGGGGCGAATTGTTGGGGGCGCCAAGCTTTTATCGCCGGCTTGTGTTGTTTGTTGGGGGGGGGGGGGGCGAAATGTGTTTTTTATTATTATTATTATTATTATTATTATTATTATTATTATTATTATTATTATTATTATATTGTGACTGAGAGAGGGGGATACATATATATATATATATATTATATTTGTAGCTCCTACACCATTACACCCCAAAAACAAATTCTCACCCCTTGCTGACCGGACGCCACACGACGCAAAACGCCCCAATTTGTAGCCCCTCCACTACACATAGCCTTAGGGTGTGTTGGGATTCCTTATTTATTGTGAAAAGGCCTTTTGTGATAAGTTGAAAAGGTCTTATAACTTTTTAATAAGGAGTTTTCAAAAAAGTGTTTAGATTAACATAAGTCAATAAGTTGTTTATTAAAAAGTGTTTCATTTAACTTATTAATGTAAAATAACTAAAAGAGACATATTGTATAAGTGAATAAGTTGTTTTTAAATAGTGTTTGGGTGGAATGGGTATTCTAAACCTATAAGGAGATAAGTTACCATATCCTAAGTCCTAACTTATGCAAAACACATTTTTTTGCCTTATGAATAAGAAGAAAGTTAAAAGGACTTATTGATTCCCAAACACTATATAAACATAAAAAGGACTTATTCATCATTCATAAATTATAAGGAGAGAAAAATAAGGAATCCCAAACACCCCTTATTAGAAGAGGCAAGTAGCAAACACCAAGGAAACTTGACAAAGCATAATCACAATGACCAACGTACAAACAACATAGCGCAAGGTACAGCACTAACTGAATAGTATCTCTAGAAATGTATATATATATATAAATATGCGAAGTTCGTGCCATTGAAAAACAATTTAAAGGCATATAAGAACTCTCATAATGGAACCTTTAACCTTATATTGTGTCTCTAACAAATTATCGTGTGATACAAGTTTCAAACTCATTATCTCATATTTCAAACTAAAGATGCTTAATAACTCCAGTTAAGTGACTTATAAATAATTTATTTTCAATTCACTTATAATTAACTAGTGTTTCATCCGGCACGTTGCGCCGGACAGGTTGGTAAAACTCGAACTTTGGTATAACCCAAGCATTTTAGGTGTCGGCTTTGAGGCGGTAAATCGACACGAGTTCGGTCAGTTGTGGCTATGTGCGTTATGGCATCAGAACAAAATCTAATAACAATCTAAAAACTGAGGTGGACCAATGGGGTGGCGTCGGTCATTAAAGCTTTGACTTTGGTAAAACCCGAGTTTTGTCGATCCCAGGCGTTGAGGCAATAAGTCTACACAAATTTGGTTGGTCTTCGTCACATTCGTTACGATACCAGAACTAAGAAAACAAAACAAAAATAAAAAGAAAATTGCTATCCGGTTAGTTTTCGTTATTGTACCGATACTAAAACTAAATGCGGTGATTGTACGCAAATTCGGTCATTTCACTTAACAACACAACTATCAGTCCACACCAAATTTAATGTTAAAAGACAAACCATTCTTTCTACCGTACATAAAATCATATATAACACAATTAAAAAAACGTCATTGTTGTATGACAAACCATTCTACTTACAAAAACATAAATAAAACAATGAAAAAAGAAACCATCATTCTACTTACAAAAACATAAATAAAACAATGAAAAAAGAAACCATCATTACCATGAGGGATTTGAACCTTGGTTGCTTTCTAAAAGAAACACATTATACCTTACAAACAACACCATCCCACCAACACCCTCACATATGTCAACTATCAAAACCATTACTACATATATAAAAACAAAAGTAGGCCTCTTTGTGACACCAAAGTTCTCTTTTATACTACTTAAATAATACTAGCAAATTATTAAACATCTAAGTCAATATTATTTTTAGTTAATAGATGAGACGAGACATTTACGATGTTGATTTTCATTAGATATTAAGTTTAATTATTATGTGTTTTTTGTACTTAAGGTATAAGTTATAAATATGTTTTAACTTTTCATTTATATTGTTAGTCTTTGTATGTTTTTATTTATAAATTAAAATAACAATGTAATGTCTTATAATTTATGTAAAAATATTTTTTTATATAAATATGACATTTACATTTCATTAAATTTTTAATGTGTATATATATATATAGGATTGGGATCATGTGAGCATCATTTTGAAATTAAGAGTTTGGAGAACCAGTTTGGACCGCAAAAAACTTTTTTTAAGAAAAATAAAAAATATATATAAACAAAAACATGAAAAAAAAATAACGAAAAAAATTTATTTTTCATCCCAGTTTCATAAAAAAATATATATTGGTTTAGCAAAATTATACATATATGTATCATACTTATTTTTAATTATATACATGTTATTCTTTATACACATGTGTACAATTAAGATAAATGATAATGTACATATGTGTAGATTATGTAAATCGAGATTAAATAAAAATATACATATGTGTATAATTAAGTTGTTTTATTTTTTTAAAATTGCGATGAAAAATAATTTTTTTTGTTTTTTTTTACTTTTTAAAATGTTATGTTTTATAATTTTTTAAGAAGTTTTTTGTGTTCCAAAATAGTTCTTCATTTCAAAAGGTTCTCTTAGGATTCTCACCATTTATATATATAGAGAAAAGATAAAGTACAATAATTGTTTAATGTACATTAAGTACAAGAATACCTATGAAATCGATCCACGGAATCACATCACAAGATCTCGAAATCATCAATACATATCCAATTAATTATTGGTTCACCGAAATAAACAGTTTTTAATCGTTTATCGATAATTTTTTTTTACTTTTCTTCACGCAAACCGTTTTTGAGTGTTTTTGGCTGAGCGTTTTATTATTTTTGCCTTTAAATGTTTTTTTTTTGTCTTTGAACGTCTCGCGTACCTATCGTACGTTAAACAATTATTATACAGTAACCTCACCATATATATATATATAGGGTGAGGATCCTGAGATAACTTTTTAAAATTGAAAACTTTGAGAACCATTTTAAAACACAATAACCCTTAAAAATATTTTAAAAAATTATAAAACAAAAAATAAAAATTTTAAAAAGGTATAAAAACCAAAATGATTATCTAGCATCCCGGTTTAATAAAAAAAATATTTGTTTTTATAGATTATACATATATGTATAATAGAAATTAATCTCATGGTACATAATATACACATATATACATTATGCAATTAATCTCATGGTACATGATATACACATATATACATTATGTTAATGTATATATGTGTATATCATGTACCATGAGATTAATTGCTATTATACATATATGTATAATCTAGCAAAACCAATATTTTTTTATGAAACCGGGATGCTAGATAATCGTTTTGGTTTTTTTACTTTTTTTAAATTTTTATTTTTTGTTTTATAATTTTTTAAGTATTTATTAAGGGGTTTTTGTGTTTAAAATGGTTCTCAATTTCAAAAAGTTCTCTTAAAATCCTCACCATACACACACACACTAGTTTTTATCTCCCGTATTACGGGGGTTATTTTACATTATTTGTTTATAATATTTATATATGTATTTCGGATTTTATTTTTATTTATTATATGGAAGTTAATAATATACTTAGTGTTTGATGATGAAAGGATTTCACAAATAAATAAGATGTTATAATCCGGTTTAAAAGTTATTTGAGTTTGGTTAGACCCATGATCTGCTTATTTGTTTTTACTATAAAATTATTTTCTTAATTATAAATAATATCTTTTTAAAAATAGAAATCATATATTAAGTTTTAGTATATCTCTATTTTATAGAATTTTCATATCAAATATTTGGTGAGATTGATTTTTAATTTAATTAGATATTATAACCCGTTTAATGGCTATATGGGTTTGGTGTGACCTAAACTCGGATCAAATGCATGAGAATTCTCTATTTACAAATAAAGCAATCTAGTGGCTTGAGAGAATATATGGAGGTTACGTTTATATATATTTAATATATATATATATATATATATATATATATATATATATATATATATTGAGAATCCTAAGAGAACCTTTTGAATTGAGAACTATTTTGGAACACAAAAAACCTCTTAAAAATTATATTAGAAAATTTATAAAATGAAAAGAAAAAAAAAGTAAAAAAACCCAAAAAAAATATTATTCATCCCAATTTCAAAAAAATAAAGCAACTTAATTATTTACATATGTATATTTTTATTTAATCTCAATTTACATGTACACATATGTACATTATTATTTATCTTAATTGTACATATATGTATAAAGAATAAAAATGTATAAAATTGAAAAATAAGTATTATACATATATGTATAATTTTGCTAAACCGATATTTTTTAAAATTATTTTTTATGAAAAATAAAAAATTTGTTTTTTTTTACTTTTTTTAATTTCGTGTTTTTTATTTGTTTTATATATTTTTTATTTTTCTTAAAAATATTTTTTTTCCTACATAGTTCTTAAAGTTCTCAATTTCAAAATGGCTCTCACATGATCTTAATCCTGTATATATATATATATATATATATATATATATATATATATATATATATATATATATATATATATGGAGATAATCAAGAGAAGACACATCCTTAGAGCAAAAACTTAAAAGCTCTTAAAGAACTATTTTAATTAAAAATAAAAAAATATTTTTAAATTTCCGTTTTTGCCTTTATTCTTATTTTTTTGTGACTATTCCCTCGAAAAAATAAAAAAAAAAGACGTTGTAATGCACTTACGTATTTACTGTACGATACTATTGTATTACACATGTGTATTATTATATATTTTTATGTTCAATAGTGTTTAATTGTGTATATTTAATATTTGTGTATTGTATATGTATGGTAGTGTTGTATTATATACAAAAAATATATATAAAATAAAAATAAAAATCGATGTAGTGCACATGTGCATTAATGTTGTGTTACAAATACGTACTAATTTTGTATTTGATGTGTGTATTAGTCTTATGTTTCATATATACAATAGTGTGTATCAAATATGCACAATAGTGTTGTATTCTATGCAATACAATATTTTACATATATGCAATGCACACTATTAAACATGCGCACTACACCGACGAGATTACCAACAAGGTTTTTTTCGTTTTTTTTTTTGAAACAATATCAACATATAAGAATAAGGGGAAGAAAAATACAAAACAATTTAAAAATAAAAATAACTTTTTACGAGTTTTAAAGTTTTTCCTTTAAACTGAATTTTCATTTGATCTCACTCCTACATGCGTACTAACTTTTTACGAATTTTGTACTGGATAAGATTGTTGTCCTTGTTTTAAAGTTTAAAATGTGACACACCTATAATCCTTGGAATAGAATGTTCGTATATATAATTTGTAAGGTCAATAATTTGTGGCTTGTGATCTTAATATTGCAAAACTCGTAATATATTTATGGTTAAGCTAATAATTAATGGGGGCGTGAATTACGAAATCGAGACAAGAGCTTCGATGGACACGTTTAGCTTCAACAGAGAGATTTTCATCCTTTTTTTTTGAAACAATATCAACATATAAGAATAATGGGAAGAAAAATACAAAACAATTTAAAAATAAAAATAACTTTTTACGAGTTTTAAAGTTTTTACTTTAAAATGAATTTTCATTTGATCTCACTCCTACATGCGTACTAACTTTTTACGAATTTTGTACTGGATAAGATTGTTGTCCTTGTTTTAAAGTTTAAAATGTGGCACACCTATAATCCTTGGAATAGAATGTTCGTATATATAATTCGTAAGGTCAATAATTTGTGTCTTGCGATCTTAATATTGCAAAACTCGTAATATATTTATGGTTAAGCTAATAATTAATGGGGGCGTGAATTACGAAATCGAGACAAGAGCTTCGATGGACACGTTTAGCTTCAACAGAGAGATTTTCATCCTTTTTTTTTGAAACAATATCAACATATAAGAATAATGGGAAGAAAAATACAAAACAATTTAAAAATAAAAATAACTTTTTACGAGTTTTAAAGTTTTTACTTTAAAATGAATTTTCATTTGATCTCACTCCTACATACGTACTAACTTTTTACGAATTTTGTACTGGATAAGATTGTTGTCCTTGTTTTAAAGTTTAAAATGTGACACACCTATAATCCTTGGAATAGAATGTTCGTATATATAATTCGTAAGGTCAATAATTTGTGTCTTGCGATCTTAATATTGCAAAACTCGTAATATATTTATGGTTAAGCTAATAATTAACGGGGGCGTGAATTACGAAATCGAGACAAAAGCTTCGATGGACACGTTTAGCTTCAACGGAGAGAAAAACTTCTAGATTGAATGTGTTTTGCTACATATATGTCTTTATTGTTTACATTTTAGTGTGTGTTTATTTGGTGTAATCAACCACCCAAAGGGATCAGTCACCTGAGTGGCATCGGTTCGTTTAATATTATCAATCTTTTACTCGATTACGGAGTCGTTCATTATCTTTTATCTTATATTTACATTATATGTTCGATCGTTTGATATCACCGTACCCGTTTTGATCGCTTATCCAGAACAAAATCCGTTCGTTTGTCGGATCCGACATTAGGGTACCTACATAATTGATTTGCTAAATCAGTTTTTAAAGTGATTACTTCACTATTTTAATAAGTATAATCACTTGTTAGTATTTTATAATCTAAACTAATTAGTTATTAGGGTCAAGTTATTCTATAAAGGGGAATAAAAATGAGAAGGATGTGAAGCCATAATTAATTGACATGTGTCAAGTAGGGACCAAAAGAAAAAGGGTATAAAAGTAATATTACACATTTTCTCTCTCCACATGCAAATCACATGCTATTCTCCCATCATTTTTAAACGTCTATAACTTTTTCATATGATATTTTTTTAAAAATAAAATTCACCATAATAACAAGTGTTTTTTTATCTTTAATATGAGTATAATTTTGTTATATACGAATAAAAAATAATTTACGTCATTGTGTCTTTTTGCTTACCATTGTGTCTTTCTGTTTATTATTGTGTTTTTTCGCAATTATGTCTTTCAACTGATCATTGTGGTTTTTTTAAATACTAGTAACACCGTTGTGTAATAATATATATATATATATATATATATATATATATATAATAAAAAATACCAACAAATTATCTAATACATAAAACACAATGATGAATGCATATACCACATTAGCATGAAACGTAAAACACAATAATGAATACATATAATATAACAACACAATGGCCTGAAACGTAAGACACAATGGTAAATGCATATAACACAATGACCTTAAACGTAAGACACACTGGTAAATACATATAAACAATGACCTTAAACGTAAGACACAATGGTAAATACATATAACACAATGGCCAGAAACGTAAGACACAATAGTAAATAATATAACACAATGGCCTGAAACGTAAGACACAATGGTAAATACATATAACACAATGACCAGACCCGTAAGACACAATGGTAAATAATATAACACAATGGCCTGAAACGCAAGACACAATGGTAAATACATATAACACAATGATCTGAAATGTAAAAAACAATGGAATCTATATATTACACAATGCCTTAAACGTAATACACAAACAACATAATACTATTTTTCTCAAATTAAGTAAATATTGAACACAATGACTAAAACACAAAGATAAGTATAAAGACAAATGTTGAGCACAAAGACACAATGACGTATGAAAGACACAATGATGTAATCTTTGTGTTAATTTTTATCTTTAATATGAGTATCAATTGAAAAACACAATGACCAAAATTTATAACATAATGCAAAGAAAAACGCAATTAAAAACACAATGGACAACCAAATAACACAATATAAAAAAACCCATCAATTTTTTTTATTTTTATATAACAATATGATATTCATATTAAACATAAAAAAACGCTTGTTATTATGATAAAAAAAATTTCTAAAAAAAATGTCGTATGTTTATAGACGTTTTAAAATGATGGAAGAATTGACATGTGCCTAGCATGTGGAGAGAGAAAGTCTTCATAAGTGAGTTATTACCTTCATGCCCTTCTTATCTATTTTTATTTAATTTTTATTCTTGAATTAAACTCCACCATCCAAATCTAAGATCAATGGATTAGATTCCTTCTCACCATTCTCATTTTTGTAGTCCTTTGTATTTTAACTTTACCCTAGTTATTATATGTAACTTAATTATTAGTTAGATTAAACTTTTTTATATATTGCCCAAAACAATCTTTAATATATAAAAGAAACCTTCCTAAATACTATCAAGCCACCAGATTGCTTTATTTATAAATGAAGGTTTCTCATGTATTTGACCCGAATTCACGGGTATGAGTCTCATCGAACCCAGATAGCTCTTAAACGGGTTATAACATTTCATTATATTAAAATGTAATCTAATCAAATATTTTATATGAAAATATTATAAAATAGGGATATACTAATAATTAATTTTAGGTTTTTAAAAAAATATATTATTTATAATTAAGAAACAATTTTATAGAAAAAAAATGGGTCATGGGTCTCGTCAATCCCCATTTAGCTTTTAAACCATGTTGTAGCATCTTTTATTTATTTGTAAAACCCTTTCATCATCAAATATAAGTATATTATTAACTTCCTTACAAAAAATAAAATTAAAATCTTAAAAATATATAAATATTAGAAACGAATAATGTAAAATAACTCCGTAATACGATGGATAAAAGTTAGTTTTTATATAATTTATTGGTGCTAAAATTTGTGTGCATTCTTAATAGTTAGTTATTTATAGACGAATGCATCATAGTTTCCATAGAAAGATCAGTTGAAAATATCCAAAATTGGTTTTTAGTTGGTGTATGCATGAGATGTGTAGAGTCTCTTGGACGTTCCTACCTTCCTTGAATGTTTTTCACTGGTTCTGTTTGCTTACACTAGGCCTTTGCCATTGGTGCCTACCAACGTACTCACGAGCCTCAGTCGTAATGGTGTGTAACCCCACCCCACCCTTGGCGGCCTCTTTTGCTTGTGTGGCTATGGGAAACACTCCCTTTACAACCACAACACATAGTCTTAGTAGCATAACTTGTAGATCGACCTATGATACATGTCTCACAATATAACATAACCTAATCCATTGTGAACATAGCACGTTAAGAAATTAACAAACAAAATGACTTGTGTGTAAATGTCATAGTCTTAGTAGCATAACTTGTAGATCGACCTATGAAACATGTCACACGATATAAAATAACCTGATCCATTGTGAAAATAACACGTTAAGAAATTAACAAACAAAATGACTTGTGTGTAAATGTCAATATAAGCACTATAAAACAGATTATTTTTAGTGAAAAAAAAAATCGTTAATAATCCATCACTAAAGGTGTCAATTGTTGGTAATTACGTGGGTAAAAGTTTATTGGTGTATCAATGGTCAGTATTGACCCGTCAATGGACAACTTAGTGTGGGGGCAGGGATGGGTTAGCCACGGATTACTATAATTGGCCATCATTGCATCTACCTTCATTGATCAACATTGGCCTCGTTGAAGATAATTAAAATTTTGTTTTCTCTTTACGGTTTTTTATGGAATTCGTTGATGACCGGCCGGTAGATTTTCCAAAAGATAATTTCTTTTTTCTTTCTTTTTCCTTAGGGATGTTAAGTTAGTAGTCACAAAAGAAATTTTCAAGACTACTTAAAATATTTACTTTTTGGATTTTATAGGATTTTTTGGTGACTCGTTAACAACCATCGACTATTTTTTCAATGGGTGAAGAGAACATGCATCACATATTACTATATATAATAAAAAAGAAGTTTAGCGTCGCTGGACTATGATTGGTCCATTTGGCGCCTAACTGTCCAAGTATTATATATATTTGTTTAGTTTTTTGTTTTAGGTTTGATGATTAAACGGTTATTCTTGTCGAATCACCACTACAACGTCTGGAACAGAAAACACACGTGATTTACCAACTACCGGATTTTACAGACTATTTTGTTTTAGTTCAGGAACCATAAAGAACGTAACCGAAACCGACCGAATTGATGTCAACTTACCACCGTAACGTCGGGACCGACAACGCTCGAGTTTTACTAATGCCCGGGTTTTATCAACCGAATAAACGTCATTTTAGATATTTTATTTTTTTTATAGTTTATTTGACGAATTTATTTTTTGGGTTTTAACGCTTAAGTTTTACCAACATTGTTTATACTGCCCCGTAACAAACATAACTGAAACCGACCAAATTCGTGTCGACTCACCACCAGAACGTCGGGGTACCGACAATGCTCATGTTCTTTACTAACATTGTTTATATTGTACCGTAACTGAGACCGACCGAATTTGTGTCGACTCATCGCCGCAACGCGGGGGTACCGACAATGCTCGGGTTTACCAACATTTGGGTTTTAAAGGCCAAATAAACGTCGTTTTAAATATTTTATTTGTATTAGCGCTTGCGTCTTAGGATTTAGAGTAACATGACGGGTATAAAAGCATATCTGACCAATCTCGACGCAACGCGCCGGGTAATTTACTAGTTACACTATAATCATATTTAAGCTAGTTATTGTGGAAGCCATACTTAAATGGGGCCGCCACCCACCTCAACCACCTTTTAACAGGTTAAACTAAAACATGAGAGAGTCACCATCCACCTCATCCTCATCTTCATTAACCGGTTAATGCCCTAAAGGGCTCAAGTTAAGTAGTGTCCACCCATTAACAACCAATCACGATTTTATTTTTTTAATATCTAGTTAAATCACAACACGCTTGTTAAAAGATGGGTTTTTTATGTAAACGTTGTCAATGTAACAATGACGTGACACTTTAACTAACTAGCAAATATTCTTCACAACACATACCTGAAGTTTGACCCTTTAATTTCGTATGGCTCCACGTACTAGGGATGAGTATTTTGTCCCAAATACCCTTACTCGAACCCATACTGTATTCGTATACTTACCTGTACCCGTACCGATTTAGCCTATTTGGTACGGGCATTGGTACTCATTTTTGTTGAATGTTGGTACAGGTACAATCGGGTACAGGTACGGGTACGTTTGGTATTTTGTACTTGTTTGGAGTATATAAGGGTTTTAATTGGGATTCTTCATATATTTAATATATAAAATAAATTATCCAGTCATGTTATTACTGAACAAGTACCAAACGTTTCTTCAAAATAAAATAATATAACATCCAAGACTCGAACCAACAAACAAATCACTTAAAGTCGGCGACCGAATTAGGGTTCTTCAATATTACCTTATCATTAAATCGACGGCTAATTTGGTACCTGTGCAAGTACCGATACTCGGACTAATTCAGGTTGTTTGTTACTCGTACATGTACCGGTTTCAAGATCGTCGAAGATTTGAAAATAAAAAACAAAGTGGTACAAAAACGGGTATTATACCGAAATACCCGTACCCGTACCATACCGAAAATTTTGGTAGAAATATTGGTACGTGTTTTTATTGATTTTTGATACGAGTACAATTAGTTATAGGTATAAGTACGAATACATGTACTGTCCCAAACTCATCCCTACCATGTACCATATTCTCTACTTAATTCCTAGTGATTCCTCCTTTTCATTTTTTATTTTACTTTCATTTTCAAAAATTCTTCTCGAATTGATGACTATTAAGGATACCAAAGCAACATTTTTAGCTACTTAAATTAGAATATACATGGTGAAATTTATAATTACATATATTGAATTCAATCAATCAATCAAGCCTGTATATCCCACCGCGTAGCACGCTATCGGTAGGGTCAGGAGAGGGTGGGATGTACGCAAGTCTTTCCTCTATCCGTGAGAATAGAGAGGCTGCTTCCAGAGAGACCCCCGGCTCATAAAGCTACATACAGGTAAACAGAGTAAACATACATCCTACAAGTAAAGACACTTAGCAATACATATAATAGTAAACTACCAAAATAGCAAGGGATATGTAACCAATAAGATTAGGGCATAAGAATCAAAAGACAGCATCAATTGAAATATTGGTACGTGTTTTTATTGATTTTTGATACAAGTACAATTAGTTATAGGTATAAGTACGAATACATGTACTGTCCCAAACTCATCCCTACCATGTACCATATTCTCTACTTAATTCCTAGTGATTCCTCCTTTTCATTTTTTATTTTACTTTCATTTTCGAAAATTCTTCTCGAATTGATGACTATTAAGGATACCAAAGCAACATTTTTAGTTACTTAAATTAGAATATACATGGTGAAATTTATAATTACATATCATTGAATTCAATCAATCAATCAAGCCCTGTATATCCCACCGCGTAGCACGCTATCGGTAGGGTCAGGGGAGGGTGGGATGTACGCAAGTCTTTTCTCTATCCGTGAGAATAGAGAGGCTGCTTCCAGAGAGACCCCCGGCTCATAAAGCTACATACAGGTAAACAGAGTAAACATACATCCTATAAGTAAAGACACGTAACCAATAAGATTAGGGCATAAGAATCAAAAGACAACATCAAACAAAAAATATACATAAACAATAAGGAGTCAAGCTAGCCAAACTAGACCCTAAATACAAAGCTATGCTAACTAGTTACCTTCCCCTCGGAAGTCGCTAACCTTAATCCTACGTTCCACGAATCTCTCCTGGACCATGTCCTTAGAGAGGTGCAACTCTGTCAAGTCATGTCTAATTCTCTCATCCCAAGTCAATTTAGGCATGCCTCTACTCCTCTTTCCTTCCAGAATCAAGGTTTCCACTACTCTAACTGGCGCTATTGTTGGTCTCCTCTTCACATGCCCAAACCATCTCAATCTCCCTTCCTTTATTTTCTCTGATATGCTAACTATTCCTAACCTTTCCCTAAAGACCTCATTTCTAATCCTATCTAATCTAGTGTGTCCGCACATCCACCTCAGCATCCTCATCTCTGCTACCTCCATCTTGCGCGCATGTGTCTTCTTGATGGCCCAACAGTCTGTTCCATACAACATTGCAGGTCTAACTGCGACTCTATAAAATTTCCCCTTTAATTTAGATGGGAACCGCTTGTTGCATAAAACCCCAGTGGCTGCTTTCCACCTACACCAGCCAGCTTGTATGCGGTGGGTTATGTCACTGTCTATCTCTCCATTGCTTTGGACAAACGATCCTAAATATTACAGATCATTGAATTATTACTATAAAAAATATTAAGTTCTTTTATTTTATATATTAATAGTTCATATATTTTAAAAATATTTTACTTTATATACAGGTAAAAGAAAGAACAACATATATTTCATGTGTCAAGTTATTCTACAAAAGGTAACAAAAATAAGAAGTGTGAGAAGCCATAAATAATTAACATGTGTCAAGTGGAGACCAAAAGGAAAAGGGTATAGAGGTAATTATACACGTGTTCTCTCTCCATATGCAAGGCACATGTTAATACCCCCACCATTTTAGAACGTCTATAACTTTTTCGAATGCTATTTTTTAAAAAAAATTCATCATAATAACAAGCGTTTTTTTTCTCTTTAATATGAGTATGATTTTTGTTATATAATTTAAAACAAAAATTACGTCATTGTGTCTTTTCGCACATCATTGTGTCTTTTCGCACACCATTATGTCTTTTCGCTTACCATTGTGTCTTTTCGCACACCATTGTGTCTTTTCGCTTCTTATTGTGTCTTTTTTCGTCATTGTGTCTTTTTGCACGCTTTTGTGTCTTTTCGCACACCATTGTGTATTTTCGCTTATCATTGTGTCTTTTTTCGTCATTGTGTCTTTTCGCACACTATTGTGTCTTTTCGCACACCATTGTGTCTTTTTGCTTATCATTGTGTCTTTTCGCACACCGTTGTGTCTTTTCGCTTATCATTGGGTCGTTTTCGGTCATTGTGTATTTTCGCACATCATTGTGTCTTTTCGCTTATCATTGTGTCTTTTTTCGTCATTATATCTTTCAACTCATCATTATGTTTTTTTAAATACTAATAACACCGTTGTGTAAAAATAATGATAAAATAACAACCAATTATCTAATACATAAAACACAATGATTAATATGTATAACACAATGACCTAAAACGTAAGACACAATGGTGAGTACGTATTACACAATGACCTAAAACATAAGAAACAATGGTGAATATATATAACACAATGACTTGAAACGTAAAACACAATGGAAACAACATATTACACAATGACTTGAACGTAATATATAATGAACGCAATACTATTTTTCTCAAATTAAATGAATTTATCATATGTTAATCCGAATAAAAGACAATGAACGTATTACCCAATAACTAAAAGTTAATTACGAACAAAACGACACAATGACGTAATCTTGTTTTAATTTTTGTCTTTAATATGAGTACCAATTGAAAAATATAATAATCAAAATCTATAATAGAATTCATATGAAAACTCAACTAAAAGACACAATAAATAACAAAAAAACACAATTAAAAAAATCCATTATTTTTTTATTTTTATATAACAATATGATACTCATATTAAAGATAAAAAAACGCTTATTATTATGGTGAATTTTTTTTAAAAAAATAATATCGTATGAAAAAGTTATGGACATTTTAAAATGATAGGAGAATTGACATGTGTCTTGCATGTGAAGAGAGAAAGTCAACAAAAGTGGGTTATTACCTTCATGCAATTTCCATCAATTTTTATTTATTAAATTAATCTCAGCAATTCAAATCTAAGATCAATACACTGGATTCCTTCTCACCCTTCTCATTTTTTTTTTCCTTTGTATTTTAACTTCACCTTATATTTCATATTTGTCTTGCTTTGTTGATCGATGCAAAGAAAATTAAAAAGTATTAAACTCGACACGAAATATACCACTTTCATCATATTGCGTGGATTTAAGGTGAGAACTATACATAAACGTTTCAAAACCTAAATATTGAGGTTAACCTACGTTGAGGTTAACTTTACATATGATCATGCCTTTTTGCAATGACACATTCAAGGTTGACTCTTCTTTCCACCCACAATCAAAGGCTTTTAACAACACACATAGTCATACTCATTACAAATCCGCTTCAAATATGTGATCATTGCTATTGCTTACTTTTATCACATCATGCATAGATATACATATCCGCAGTGACGAAATTTGGACGAAAACATAAAGAAACGGACTCATTACGCATAAAAATAGAGATCTAAAAAAGAGGAAACGTGTCATAAAATTGAAACGCTAATAAGATACGCGCCATGTAGCCTTGCACAATTTTTTAAAAACAGTTATTTTCTCTCCATCAATTATATATATTCTTACATTTTTACATAATTATTACCTTTTTACAATTTCTTTTTACAACCTAACTAAATTTTATTATAAAATTTTTTCGTATTTAAAATAACAGAACATTTTCATAGTATATCTAAATTTTAAAGTATATATATATATTTTTAAAACTAAATATTAAAATAAGAATACCTACCCTTACATTACATATATGCAAGTGATATTTTTGAGCAAACTGTTGTCAGCCTGAGGGTTCGTTCTACACTAAAGGTTGATTCATATGCAAATATACATCACATGCATTGTTTGTGCCATTGTATGAAATGACATGCCGAGGAATTTCGGGAATTACAATTTCAATTTTTAAGAGTAGTTTAATTAGCACTTTTTAGATTGAACTATTTGATGGTTCTTCGGACATCTCAATTGAATAAATCTCAAAGAGCTTAAGAATTAACTTCATACGTATGTGATTTTTGAGAATGAATTATCTAAACCAAAATGATAGCATATGAGCATAAGAAAGGGAATACAGATTAGGGTTCGGTAAATGCCTACCGTCAAAGACACTTACCAATTCGAATGTTAAATATTAATTAAAACTTTATCTATTTTGATTTGGGATAAGAAAGTGACAATATTATAAAACTCGGCTCAATCTCAGCCAGGAGCGTTGCTCATTGGATTCTGCTACCAAAGCCACCCCCTGGACCTTGCCAAGGAGGCACTTCCCCTTTGGAACCTCCATTATTCATTAGGGGCTTCACTCATAACATCGTAATAAACTAAAACAAGCGTGCATTCCGTATTTCCTGACTTGTTTAAACTTTAACGTATATTACAATTTACATAAATCGACAAGTTAATTTAATTATATTGCTAAAATATCTAACATGAAAGTCAATATGTAGTTTAACACTTAAACATGCACATATACACGCATTAGTGTTTGTACAAGCTTTCTTTTGAACGGCGGTATTGCATTAAAAGGCATCGACTAGCAAACTAGACTGGCAAAAAATCAATAAAATTACATGACTAGAAGAGGGTTTTTTAATCACTCTATCCGAGAAATTTTACACTTTTTCTTCCTACTCAAGTACCACATAAACGAAAAATAAACATCATCAAAAAGGATTTTTGATTTAGGCGTATTTTTTGAGAATCTTGTGTCATTCGAAGTTTCCAAATGACCCACTAAACAACAAATATAACAGCAACCACAATTTCTTTCTTAGGTGAAGTTAACGCCGAGTTATCAATCCAATTCATAAGATCTAGTGCGTGTACCTTTGAATATGTGTCATCAGAAATGATGATGAAGCACCAATTCAAAGTTAATGTCGAGTTTCAAAAGAGTTTGTACGAATTAAGGTGCAAGATGACAACCAACACACATGTATATGTTGCTTTAGTGCTTGTACCTTTGAATATAATTGTGTAGTTGTTTAGGTGTTGGTTGGGTTCTATGCATAAGGTAGTTGTGTGTGACATTCGTCAATTTCGGGTCTCGTTTATATTCGTTTTTGAATTTGTTTATCATGTAAACCGACCCATTTTGTAAACCAAAGCTTATGATATAATCAAAATGATGGATTTTATGTTACAATATTGTTTTACACTTGTTGGGTCTTGAAAACATTCTTTTTGGTTCTTAAAACTCTTTAAAAATGACTTAAACCAAACTTTGGGGACTATTATTGCCATTTACCAAAAACTTGTTTGACCATTTCAACCATCACATGCATCTTTACCCTATTTGTATGAACCATACTCTTACCATTATAAAAGCAAGGCTCCATACACCATTTTGGTTGTTCATCTTCTCCAAAATCTCTCTCAAATCCAAGTATTCATCTTCAACATTTTGTTATTTTGATTTCTTAAGGTCAAGTAACTATAGTCTTTCATTTTAACTTGTTCATCTAATATTACTAACACCTGAATATGGTGGTACAACATATATATAATACACACCCCTTGTTTCCTTTATTTTTTACTTCACCGACTTCTATTGGTTAAGTTTCGAATGTCATAAGGCAAGACTTCATGGAGGACTTCGTGTTCTTGATATATATATACACTCACATAACTTGTTTGCACATATTATTTATGCAAACTCCAAGACTTTCTTTTATTTAGGCCTCATATGTTAACTCGTCGTTCCGGCAAATCTACAAATAATCAATATTTCAAGTTTATTACTTGAACGTGAGTAACTTCATACCCCGTTTTCTATCTTTTATTTTGGGGGTGACATTTCATCTTATCTAAATCAAATGTTTTATACTTGGGTCTTAAACCACAAACATTGTTGTATACTTTACTTGAATAATTGCTCGATTTGGTGTTCTATGCTTATTTGCCTATGTGTTTATCGCTTTTGGATGGTGGAACTATAAATCCTAGACCATTTGGCAACCCCTCATGGCAAGGTGTCGTTAACGTAATGCAATTAACGATAACTATAAAATCCTAAACTATTTGGCAACCCCTTATAGTTGGGTATCGCTAACTTGTTAGCGATAACTATTTATCCAAGTTTATAGCTATCATTTATGGTTTTGTATACTAGTTTTGTGGCTTTTCAAACTATATATCTATTGTTCAAACTTATGAATTGCTCACCAACCTTTGTGTTGATAAACTTTATTTTATGAAATGTTACAGGTTTGCATCTAGGTTGATTTTGAAGTTCGGTGAAGAAAACGTCACAAATACCGTTAGGATATTAGCAAAAATGAATAATATTTGATTTGCTATATTTTGTTGTATTTGACTTATGAATATTTGGTTATGTGAGACTTTCGATGTTGTGAAATGAAATGAGTTTGTTAAATATTTTCGCTTTAAATAGTGTCATGCGCTTATGAGCAATCGTTGCACCCCGGCATGTTCCGCCGCCTTTGGTCGGGGTGAGACATTGTACAATATTAAAAAGCGACAATGAATGTTGACTGTTCACACACATGTAAAACCATATGTAATGGGAGAGTTATGGGTAAATTTATGACCAATAACTCTCCCCTACATGCCCCCCCCCCCCCCCTCTCGAAGTGATTAGTTTCAAAGTTAGGGTGGCGTTTTGTGAGAGAGGGAGAGAAAGAGGGGTAATTATTGCATGAGAGTTATGAACTTTTTATAACTACACCATTTTTTATAAAACTCTTCAATGATGACTAGACCGTTACGTGTAGTAAAACGCCTAAGTTTGAAAAATTTTGTTGACACGTGGTCTTTAAGCTATAAAAGATACTATTATTTACCGTTGTGCAAAACGACGAGTACACATTACGCATATGTCTTTAAGCTATAAAAGATACTATTATTTACCATTTAGATATGAAAATAACTGCTTAACTAAAACTATTTTAGTTATAAAATTAATATTTTTTATTCATGACCAATCAGTATTTATCGTTGATAAACGAGACGCTGTATTTTTTGTGGTGAGACTGTGAAGACCGGTAAGGTACCCATTCTCCTTCCCATTTTACCTGTTGCAATCGTTCTTTCAAATTAGACCATATGTTACAAGTGATGATGCAAACATTATCTACACGGGAGGAGTTTCAATATCACTAATAACTAAATATGTGTTGCAATGAGTGTTAAATGAGTTGTGTTTTTTCTAATTAATTAATGTATTTTTAGTAATTTGTTTTTTTAAATATATTAGTTAATTTCAAACAGTTACTTTATTTATTAGAAATGTCGATTGGTAAAGGCAGGGCCACCCCAAAATAACCAATCATATATTTTTCTTTTGTTTAATATCTAGTTAAACTACAGCATACGAGTAAACGTGTGTTTAATATAAGTATCATAGCTCATGTGATATTGACGTAATGTTTTAAATTACCCAACTGCCCAACCAAAACAACCAACCTGCAAGAGTACAAGTAAAAGATGCAGCATCATTGCGGTTTCAAGGTAAAAGGTACTTGTAGTTAGACGTGCATAAAAAAACCGGTTCCGGAACCTAACTGGTGGAACCGAACCGGAACCGGTTCCAGTTCCAACCCGGTTGGAACAATACCCGGTTTGGGTATTTTTGTACCCGAAAATCGTTCCCGGTTCTCCTATTTGTATGTCAGTACCAGTTCCAACCCGGTTCCTACCCGGTTCTTAATTGGAACCGGTTTGGTTCGTACCCGGAATAACCGGTTCCGACGGGTTTTTTTGAAGGGTCAAACAAAAGTCAAACTAGCCGTTGGAACCGGTTCCAACGGTAATATAGCCGTTGGAACCGGTTTTTTTAGACACCAATTAGCCGTTGGAACCGGTTCCAACGGTAATATAGCCTTTGGAACCGGTTTTTGAGACAATAGATCCGTTGAAACCGGTTCCAACGGTAATATAGCCGTTGGAACCGGTTTTAGGGCCAAACCTATATATAACTTGTTTCCATTACTTGTTTCACCACCAAACTCAAAAACAAACTACAATATTATTCCTTTAGCAAACCCGTTCCTTTACCCGACCATCCAACTAAATATTATTATGGCACCCATAAAAAAACTAACAACAAGGCTAAGAAGAGTGTTTTGTTGCCCCCGTTCCTGTTACGGAGGACCCAAGGGTTGTTTCGGTAGTCAACCATAACCGCAACCAAGACATATGGAAGAATTGGGATTTGATTGTGGATGACGAAGGTTATCAAAAGGCTCGTTGCAAACTATGTGGTTCAATATTAAAGCACGATTCCAACTCTACTTTGAGAAAGCACATCGAGAAGCCATATTGCAAGGCGTTGAAAGGGATTGGCGCGACCGATCAAATTGACTTGGGTAAAGATGGTACACTATTTCGTTACAACACGACTCAAGTTCAAGATAGAATGGCAAAGTTCGTTATTCAACGAGGTTTGCCGTTTAACCACTTTGATGACCCGGAGTTGACGTCGTTGATTCGCGAAACTCTACAACCGAGATACACACATGTAAGTCGTACTACCTTAAGACGTCATTGTATCAGGTTGTGGGAGTGTGCTAAAAAAGAGTTAATCGAGTCTTTTCATTCTTTAGAAGCCATGGTTAGTTTAACTACCGATGTTTGGTCGGCACCACACGGGTTGCCCGAATCATACATATGTGTCACCGCTCATTGGGTTGATCCGGTGACATGGCAATTGATGAAACGCACCATCGCTTTTGAAAACTTCCCGTTCCCACATACCGCCGAAAAATTGTTTGAATTACTTGATGAAGTTATAACGACTTACAACTTGAGAAATAAAATATTTTCGATTTCGTTTGACAACGCTTCAAACAATACTAAGGCGGTTGAAAAATTTATCATTAAATATTCACCACCTTGTTTCGGGGATTTTTTTCATGTCCGATGTGTTGCACATATCATCAACTTGGTTGTCCAAATAGGTCTTGACAATGAACACATTTGTGATGATTTAAAATACTTTAGACTTATGTTACAAGATGTCTTCAAAAGTGGTAAAAGAAGACATCTTGAATATAAGAACTATTGCAAGTCGGTTGAAAGAAAGTATTTGGGGCCGAATTGGGACGTTCCAACCCATTGGAACTCAACTTGTCATATGTTAAAGTGTGCTTTTGCCCAACGCCAAACTTTACAAGCTTTTCATAACAATCTTGTTGAAGAACGCGAGGCCGATATGTTTCCGGAAAGTGTTTGGGTCCAAGTCGGTTATTTATTGGAGTATCTTGATGTGTTCAAAAAGTCAACAACAAAATTATCGGGAGTCTATTACCCTACTAGTTGTTGGGTTTTGCAAGAATTGTACTATATGTCTTGTGTTTTTAAAAGCTTTGCGGAGAAGAACAAACTCTTCGAAAATATTGTTGCGGTGATGAAAGAAAAGTTCATAAAATATTTTGAAATCATACCGCCGGTCTTTACTTGTGCCGCCGCATTAAACCCCTATTGGAATGTTAATGGGGTTGAAACAACGATTGAGGAAATATTCGACAACTTAGGTATGCACGAGATTGACCCGAAGTTGTCGACGGAAGCGAAGGACAAGTTCAACAAAAACCTTCAAGACCTTTATGACCATTATTTTCAAATGTATGGTCCAAGCACGAGATCGTCTTTTGTGAAAAAAACAACAACTGTGTGACATCTGCCCCGATCCGACCCGACCCAGGTACCCGTTTCTCTGACCCGATCTCTCTTTTATTATTTAATATTTATACTTATATTTTACTTTTAATAATAATATATATTTTCCTTCCCGCCTCTCTCTCTCTTTCTTTCCGCCGTCCCGTCCCTCTTCCTTCTCTCTTTCCGCCTTCTTTTCCCTCTTGTCGCCGCCCCGCCCTTACGCCTTGTTTCCCTCCTCTTTGCTTGTCCTTTGGTTCTTCCCGCCTAAGGATGTCTGCAGCTCCACGCGCCAGACTCCTTACATGGAAGCCTGCGTGAAGACATCTTGTTCCTGCGATGCGTGAAGAGAACTCTTCTCGCAGCGCGCTAAGAATGCATGTTCTTCCCGCAATGCGCTAAGAATGTATGTTCTTCCCGCGATGCGCTTAGAATTCTTTTCTTCATGCAGCACGCTAAGGATTTGTGATTCTTCCCGCAGTACGCTAAGGATTGTTGTGCCAGCCTTCGCGCTCGCGCACTCAGCCTTCCCGCGCTTAACCCTTGTATCTTCTGTTTAATCTAGCCGTTTGCTTTTGTGTTGTCTTATCTTCTGTGCTGTTGACCTAACCTATCTAATGTCTGAATAGTTACTTTCGGCGCAGCATGCGTACCAACCCCCATTGGTTGGTAGAAAAAGTGACTGACATTATCTTTTGAGATCTGCTTTTGCCAAGCTTTAGCCAGTACCTTTATCTGACCCGCCCATGCTTTTTACTGTTCCCTGTCAGCTTTTCCTTTGCCCCCTGCAGCTGCCATATCTTTCCATATCTTTTGCTTTTGGAATCTTTTACTTTTTGAGATCTTTTCCCCTTTTTCTAGGGATTGTGTCTCCTAGGGTTTCTCTATAAATAATAGTATTATTTTTCCTAACACTACACACACAAAACACTCAATCTCTCCTGTTCTCTTGCCCCTTGCTCTCTCTGCCGTCTTCCTCTCTGCCTCCGTCTTCCTCCCTGTTCTGCCCTGCTTTTTCGGTAATATATATATTATATATAATAATTTACTTATTAATTATGCTAACTCATAATCAAGACTTAAAACCAATCATTAAAACAATAATCTTATTTATAGGTTAACTTGTGCTTGTTTAAAGTTGGTTCTTGCTTTATCTACCACCGCATCGTTTATCATGTGAGTAATCTCGTACCTAATCCCTTTTTGCTTTTAATGTTTTGGGATGTTCATGTGTTCATACAAACTTAGAGTCTTAAACTTGTTTATGAGCTTTAGTCGCGCAGTATCCCATGTGTTGAGGACGTTTACTTGGCTGTTTATTTGTATGTGTGTATCATTAACCGCTTTGTTCGGCCTATTCCGCAGTTCCGTTGGTACCATTAGTTGAACACGGGAGACCTATCGTTTACGGTTTTCTTTGTTTACACTTGCACAGATGTTTTCTCGTTTTTATGCTCAATTGGGAGCATGGATTGAACTATGATCTATGAACTATCTTAGGCTTGATCACAATCTGATTACACCCTTGTTAAACTCTAGACATACACGTGTTGCGCGCAGATTTACTGTGATTATCTATGATTATCTATTAAACTTGATTTCTCACCAACACGCAAGTGTTTGACGTTTATTTTAACACATGTTCAGGTTTGCAGTAGCTGTTTTGGAGCTTGTGGACACGTAGGACGTTTTTACTTTTGGACCTAGAATTAAAATGTATCAAGACAAGTTAATGTTGTTTGAATGTTATAATTTATAATATATTGATTTATGTTTAATTTATGTTCTTTATTTTCCCCTCTGCGCGTGCGCGATAAAATGTGTATTAATAAATATTGACACCAATAGTGTCACGAGTAATGAAACAATATGTGGCGCCCCGATGTATAATCCGCCTTTGGTCGGGGTGTTACAGATTGGTATCAGAGCTCGTTGACTTTAGGATAGGTGGTTAGACGTAACGGCCTAGAATACCTAAGAGTCCCTTCTCGCGCATGAGAGAAATCTCATGTTTGCGCGCTTATTGTTAATTACTCGTTATTTATGAATATGCTCGCGCTTGCGCAGTATATGATTTTATGTTTTATTTCGCGATATTTCGATTTTTGTTGAATTTCGATTTTTATTGATTTTACTTACATGTTCGTTTGTTGAATTTGAAAATCCGAAAAGTCATGGTGATACATGAATAGTTGATTTTCAATTTCCATTTACGATTATGTTCTGAGGTTGGAGACTTGAAAAGTCATGGTGATACATGAATTGTCAACCTCCAATACTCATTTTCTTGTATGTTTTATATTGAAGATTGAAAAGTCATGGTGGTACATGAATCGTCAATCTCCAATACTCGTTGCCCGTATATTTTAAATTGGGAATTCGGAAAGTCATGGTGATACATGAATTGTCGATTCTTGATTCGAATTTGTTACCTTTATTAAGTCTGCATTTAAAGTCATTTATTTTACTTTAACTTTTGATAGTATCTAACTCTGCGAAACCAAGCTTTATAAAGTTAAACTTTGCGATAAAAACCAAGATATTAACTAAAATTAAAATTTTTATAGAATGCCTCCGCTATCTCGCCGATTTCAGAGAAGAGAAGCCTCGCGCATGCGTAGACAGCAACGTTCCCAGGAAATGGCCGCCGCAATAGCCCAAGCTTTGAGCCAAAACAATGCTAATACCTCCAGTTATAACATTAAGTCCTTCAATGCGGGTAACCCTCCGAAGTTCACAGGTCTTGAAGGAGCCACCGTGATGCTCCAATGGCTTGAGAAGATTGAAAACACTTTCCTCCATACCCAATGCCCCTCAGGAAGACGAACCCTATATGCTTCCAGTGTCCTGGAATCCAGAGCGCTTACATGGTGGAATGGAGTAGCTCATGCGCGTGGCGCAGAGGCTGCTTCTAGCATGACATGGGAGGAATTCAAGGAAATTCTTACGCGAGAATTCTGCCCTCCCAACGAAGTTAAGCGCCTGGAGGAAGAATTCTGGAACTTGAAGCAATACAGCGGTGAAGCGCGCGAGTACGCGACGCGCTTCCACGAGCTAAGCTTACTGGTCCCTCACCTTGTTACCCCTTCCCGCCGAGCCATAGAGAAATTCCTTGGGGGTCTCCCCATGGAAATTCAAGATTCTGTATGGGCCAGAAACCCAGTTACCCTCTCTGACGCCATTGAGTTGGCCGCTGTGCTCAGCGACAACCATGTCAGAGCAGGAACCCTGTTCCTGCGGGGAACTGAGAAGACCAAACCCAAGACTGTCCCTGAACCAACAGAAACCAAACCAGAACCCTCAAACCATAACCAGAAACGTAGGCACAGACAAGCCTATGCGCTTACCAACCCGCCCATTACCCAACAACCCATTTACCAACCACCAGTTTACGCGCCTAACCCACTGTCAACCTACCCAGCACCTCCTGTAGTCCACAACTATGCCTTAACCAATCCAGCACTTCCTGCCCCGCCAACTAAGAAGCCTTACACAGGAAACCAACCCTTTTGCCCAACCTGTAGACTTCATCACCCACCTCAAGTCCCGTGTCGACAATGTAACCGATGTGGCCGCGTAGGTCACTCCGTTGAGTACTGTAGAACCCCTCCCTCCAATCCGATTGCGCCAACACCACCAGCCTACCCGCAGAACCCACAGCCAACTTACCAAAACCCACGACCCAGATCGTGCTTTAACTGCGGAGATCCCAGTCATTTCCGGAACGCGTGCCCAAGGCTACAAGTTCAGATTACTCAAGCGAATCCGGTGAACCAAATTTCGAACCAAGTGACGCGTGGCCGAGCTTTTAACATAACCGCGCACCAAGCGCAAGCGAATAACGACGTAGTTAATGGTACATTTTTGCTTAACGGATTTTATGCATCTATGCTTTTTGATACTGGCGCCGATAGAAGTTTTATCTCTCGCGCCTTTGAGCGGAAGCTTGCGCGACCGCGCGATAACTTAAAAGAAGATTTTTCAGTTGAATTGGCTAATGGCGAAACTGTTTTAATAAACTCGGTAATTAAAGATTGCACGCTTAACCTTAACGAAAACGATTTTCTGATCGACCTCATCCCTATGCCTCTTGGAAGCTTTGATGTTATCATTGGTATGGACTGGCTCTCGAAGAATCGCGCCGAAGTTATTTGCGCCAAGAAATTGATTCGCATACCTCGAGAAAATGGTGATCTTCATATTTACGGCGAAAAACCCTCCAGTGGTCTTAAACTTATGTCTTGCGCCGAAGCCCAAAGACTCATGCGGAAGAAGTGTATTGCATTTCTAGCCCATGTGGTTAAACCCGATGAAGGAAAGAAGCTTCGCGATATCCCTGTTGTGCGTGATTTTCCTGAAGTTTTTCCTGATGATCTTCCTGGTATCCCTCCCGCTCGTGAAGTCGAGTTTCGTGTTGATCTTGTCCCTGGTGCTTCCCCCGTTGCTAAATCTCCTTACCGTCTGGCACCCGCTGAGATGCAAGAATTGGCCAGCCAACTTCAAGAGTTGACTGCTAAAGGATTCATTCGCCCTAGCTCTTCGCCCTGGGGTGCTCCGGTGTTGTTCGTTAAAAAGAAAGATGGATCGTTTCGCATGTGTATTGATTACCGCGAGTTGAACAAACTCACCATTAAAAACCGGTATCCCTTACCGCGTATTGACGACCTCTTTGATCAACTCCAAGGTGCCTCTTGTTTCTCGAAGATTGATCTCCGCTCTGGCTATCACCAGTTGCGCATCCGCGATGAAGATGTTCCGAAGACTGCTTTTCGAACTCGTTATGGCCATTTTGAATTCTTGGTCATGTCCTTCGGTCTAACCAATGCACCCGCCGTTTTCATGGATCTAATGAATCGGGTGTGTAGGCCTTTCTTGGATAAATTCGTGATTGTGTTTATTGATGATGTTCTGGTGTATTCTAAGACCAAGGCCGAGCACGAGCAACATCTTCGGTTGGTGTTGCAAAAGCTTAGAGCTGAGCAACTCTATGCTAAGCTTTCCAAGTGTGAATTCTGGTCTGATGAAGTACAGTTTCTTGGTCACGTTGTAAACAAGATGGGTATTCATGTCGACCCATCCAAGATTGAAGCAATCAAGAACTGGATTACGCCATCCTCTCCTCCTGAGATCCGTTCCTTTCTGGGCTTAGCTGGTTATTACCGGCGTTTCATTTCGAACTTCTCAAAGATCGCTTTGCCTTTAACAGCTCTTACGCACAAAGGTAAACCATATATTTGGGGCTCGAAGCAAGAAGAAGCCTTTCTGACGCTCAAGCGTTTGTTGTGTGAAGCTCCTGTTCTTGCCCTACCTGAGGGTAATGATGATTTTGTCGTGTATTGCGATGCATCCAACCAAGGTCTCGGTTGTGTTCTTATGCAACGAGGCAAGGTTATCGCTTACGCATCAAGGCAACTCAAGGTTCATGAAAGGAATTATACAACTCACGACCTCGAGCTTGGTGCAGTTGTTTTTGCCTTGAAGATCTGGAGACACTACCTTTATGGCACTAAGTGTATCCTCTACACTGACCATAAAAGCCTTCAGCATATCTTTGATCAAAAGGAACTTAACATGAGGCAACGCCGATGGAACGAACTCATCAGCGATTACGATTGTGAGATCCGATATCATCCTGGTAAGGCTAATGTGGTAGCCGATGCGCTCAGCCGAAAACCCTGCCAGCTTAACTGTATCTTGCCGCGCACCCAGCTTCACTTCGCGCCGATTCAAAGCAACCTTGAATCGCGCATTCGCGACTCGCAGCGCGCATCCATCAGCAATGGCAACCTTCGCGCCGAGTTAGCGTGTGGCGCGGAAGCGCATTTTGTCCCTAATCTGAGTGGAATTCTCTGCTATCTCAATCGCATCTGGATCCCTTGTGATGAGAATCTTCGCGCTGATATCCTGAGTGAAGCGCACAAATCTCGATATTTTATTCATCCTGGCGCTGATAAGATGTACAAGGATTTGCGCATTACTTATTGGTGGCCTGGCATGAAAAAGGATATTGCTGTGTTCGTAGCTAAGTGCCTGACTTGTTCTAAAGTGAAAGCTGAACACCAACGCCCATCTGGTTTGCTCGAACAACCAGAAATTCCTACGTGGAAATGGGAAGGTATAGCGATGGACTTTATTACCAAGTTACCTTTGACAGCAAGCAAACATGATAGCATTTGGGTAATAGTGGATCGATTGACTAAATCTGCTCACTTTCTGCCCATTCGTGAAAACTACCGTGTTGAGCATCTCGCGCAGCTTTATGTCAAGGAAATCGTCTGCCGCCATGGTACTCCTTTGAGCATCATATCCGATCGCGATGGCCGTTTTATATCTCGCTTTTGGAAATCTCTCCAATCTGCGCTAGGAACTCGCTTGGACATGAGTACGGCATATCATCCTCAGACTGACGGTCAGTCTGAGCGAACTATTCAAACTCTTGAGGATATGCTCCGATCTTGTGTTCTTGATTTTGGAGGTAATTGGGATTCACACCTGCCTTTGATCGAGTTTTCTTATAACAACAGCTATCATTCCAGTATCGGTATGGCCCCATTTGAAGCACTTTACGGTCGTAAATGCCGCTCCCCGATTTGTTGGAGCGAAGTGGGTGAAACTCAAATCACAGGACCCGAACTTGTTCAAGAGACAACCGATAAAATCGCCAAGATCCGTGATCATCTGCTGACTGCCAGAAGCCGACAGAAGAGTTACGCAGATCGTAGGCGAAAGCCTCTCGAATTTCAAGTTGGTGATCTTGTTCTCCTCAAAGTGTCGCCTTGGAAAGGTGTTGTCCGCTTTGGAAAGAAGGGTAAGCTTGCTCCTCGTTATGTTGGTCCATTCAAGATTCTCGCGCGTGTGGGAAAAGTTGCCTACAGACTTGACCTGCCGCTCGCGCTCAGTAATGTGCATCCAACGTTCCATGTTTCCAATCTCAAGAAGTGTTTAGCTGACGAGAACCTTCACATTTCACTTGATGAAGTTCAAGTTGATGAATCCATACATTTCATTGAGAAGCCTGTTGAGATTATGGATCGCGAGGTTAAGCAAACCAAGCGCAGTCGTATCCCTATCGTGAAAGTTCGCTGGGAGTCCAAGCGCGGAGCCGAGTTTACATGGGAAAGGGAAGATCAAATGAAGATCAAGTACCCGCACCTGTTCTCTGCGCAACCTACTTCGAGATAAATTTCGGGACGAAATTTCTTAAAGTAGGGGAGACTGTGACATCTGCCCCGATCCGACCCGACCCAGGTACCCGTTTCTCTGACCCGATCTCTCTTTTATTATTTAATAGTTATACTTATATTTTACTTTTAATAATAATATATATTTTCCTTCCCGCCTCTCTCTCTCTTTCTTTCCGCCGTCCCGTCCCTCTTCCTTCTCTCTTTCCGCCTTCTTTTCCCTCTTGTCGCCGCCCCGCCCTTACGCCTTGTTTCCCTCCTCTTTGCTTGTCCTTTGGTTCTTCCCGCCTAAGGATGTCTGCAGCTCCACGCGCCAGACTCCTTACATGGAAGCCTGCGTGAAGACATCTTGTTCCTGCGATGCGTGAAGAGAACTCTTCTCGCAGCGCGCTAAGAATGCATGTTCTTCCCGCAATGCGCTAAGAATGTATGTTCTTCCCGCGATGCGCTTAGAATTCTTTTCTTCATGCAGCACGCTAAGGATTTGTGATTCTTCCCGCAGTACGCTAAGGATTGTTGTGCCAGCCTTCGCGCTCGCGCACTCAGCCTTCCCGCGCTTAACCCTTGTATCTTCTGTTTAATCTAGCCGTTTGCTTTTGTGTTGTCTTATCTTCTGTGCTGTTGACCTAACCTATCTAATGTCTGAATAGTTACTTTCGGCGCAGCATGCGTACCAACCCCCATTGGTTGGTAGAAAAAGTGACTGACATTATCTTTTGAGATCTGCTTTTGCCAAGCTTTAGCCAGTACCTTTATCTGACCCGCCCATGCTTTTTACTGTTCCCTGTCAGCTTTTCCTTTGCCCCCTGCAGCTGCCATATCTTTCCATATCTTTTGCTTTTGGAATCTTTTACTTTTTGAGATCTTTTCCCCTTTTTCTAGGGATTGTGTCTCCTAGGGTTTTTCTATAAATAATAGTATTATTTTTCCTAACACTACACACACAAAACACTTAATCTCTCCTGTTCTCTTGCCCCTTGCTCTCTCTGCCGTCTTCCTCTCTGCCTCCGTCTTCCTCCCTGTTCTGCCCTGCTTTTTCGGTAATATATATATTATATATAATAATTTACTTATTAATTATGCTAACTCATAATCAAGACTTAAAACCAATCATTAAAACAATAATCTTATTTATAGGTTAACTTGTGCTTGTTTAAAGTTGGTTCTTGCTTTATCTACCACCGCATCGTTTATCATGTGAGTAATCTCGTACCTAATCCCTTTTTGCTTTTAATGTTTTGGGATGTTCATGTGTTCATACAAACTTAGAGTCTTAAACTTGTTTATGAGCTTTAGTCGCGCAGTATCCCATGTGTTGAGGACGTTTACTTGGCTGTTTATTTGTATGTGTGTATCATTAACCGCTTTGTTCGGCCTATTCCGCAGTTCCGTTGGTACCATTAGTTGAACACGGGAGACCTATCGTTTACGGTTTTCTTTGTTTACACTTGCACAGATGTTTTCTCGTTTTTATGCTCAATTGGGAGCATGGATTGAACTATGATCTATGAACTATCTTAGGCTTGATCACAATCTGATTACACCCTTGTTAAACTCTAGACATACACGTGTTGCGCGCAGATTTACTGTGATTATCTATGATTATCTATTAAACTTGATTTCTCACCAACACGCAAGTGTTTGACGTTTATTTTAACACATGTTCAGGTTTGCAGTAGCTGTTTTGGAGCTTGTGGACACGTAGGACGTTTTTACTTTTGGACCTAGAATTAAAATGTATCAAGACAAGTTAATGTTGTTTGAATGTTATAATTTATAATATATTGATTTATGTTTAATTTATGTTCTTTATTTTCCCCGCTGCGCGTGCGCGATAAAATGTGTATTAATAAATATTGACACCAATAGTGTCACGAGTAATGAAACAATATGTGGCGCCCCGATGTATAATCCGCCTTTGGTCGGGGTGTTACAAACTGGTAGGCCGTGCAATGACCCACTTATAAACTTGATGAATGGGATTCGTGAATCGGCATCTAAGGGGCAAAGAGGAAACACACCAAGTAGCGAACTTGGTCGATATAGTGGAGCAAACTATGTTGAGGGCGCAACGGTCGACGAAATTCGCAATATTGATTTGTTGGCTTGGTGGAAAGGTAAACAAAACGAATTTCCCATTCTATCCGCCATGGCTCGTGATTTGCTTGCCGTACAAGCCTCAACGGTTGCTTCCGAATCGGTTTTTTCTCTTAGTGGGAGGGTGTTATCTATGCGAAGAACAAAACTAACTCCCAAGTCTCTAGAGGTTTGCATTTGCCTAAAGGACCATTTGGATGCGGTGGATCGTGTACAACACAAGGCGAACTTTGAAGACGAAATACCAATAGAGCGTCATATTCATGATGAGGAGGCGGAGGACGGGGTTTCTTCCGATAACGAAGACGAGGGTGAATGCGAGAATGAAGACGAAGAAGAGTTGTAATTATTTGTTTTGGTAAAATTATTTGTAACTTGTTCAACTAATATTTAGTTTTGATTTGTTTTATTATAATTACTTTTGTTACTCATGATTAAGTGTTTGTTACTTTTTTAATAACGACGAACATTTTATTCATCTAAAAAATAACTATTACAAACATTATTAAAACGTAAACGATACTAAACATAACAACTAAAACATAAAAAACAAAGTCCGTCGTTTTAATCCGGGAATACTTATTTTTGGGTTGTAGAGCCGGATGACTCTCCCACTTCCGTTTTTATAGCTTCCAATCTTCTTTTCTCTCGACAATACTTATTCGTATGTTTTCGTAATGTCGAGTTGGACGCTGCTTTAAGAAACTTCGAGCAATATTTGCAACGTGCCAACTCATGTGAGTCGGTCATGAGACACAAATCGTAATGAAACCAAACATCGGGGCATCTTGTTGTTTCGATCACCATAACGTCATCATTGGTTGCCATTTGTTGTCGGTTTAAGGTTAATTGAGGTTTGGAGTGTGTTTTATAGTTTTGGGAGTGGTTTAACAAGTACACAAACAAACCTTGCTATTTATAGAAAGAAGATAACCTATTTATAGTTAAAAAACCGGTTCCAACGGTCAAAAACGGCTATATAGCCGTTGGAACCGGTTCCTAACGGCTATAATGTTTAAATTTTAAAAAAAAACCGGTGGAACCGGTTTTTACGTAAAAACCGGTTCCGGTTCCGGTTCCACCCTACCCGGTTCCTAAAAGTTTGCATTTCTGGGCATCAGTTCGGGTCGGGAACCGAACCGGTTCCTGACTGGAACCGGTGTCATTTTGTACCCGGGGTGAAAAAACCGGTTCCGAACCGGTTCGGGTTTTCAAGGTGAACCCGAATTGTGCACGTCTACCTGTAGTAGTTGGTTGAATAAACCAACCTAAATTGTTTAAAAAATCATGGGGATTGAAGCCAATAAGTTATTATAAAAAAAACAGCAAGTCCTTTGTGCAAGGGACATTGAATGCATATATCAAGAACATAAACACACGTGCAAGTGACCCAACAGTCACGTGCGCCCTTGAGATTTGTTCATCTTAATTTAATTTAAATCTAAATTACATCTTTTCCCTTTTTGTGTTTCCCCTTGACCTTGTTTCCAACAACTTCTGTTCCAAAACAAAAACAAGGAACCAAAATACAAAAACATGTTTGTCTCCTGGACTAAATCAATGGGAAAAGAGATTTACTTTCACACTTTGATGAACATAGTTACTTACATTTGGTTTCTTGAATTAAACATGAACACTAATTTTGAGACATTTTAACCTTTTTTTACACCAATAACAAATGAGGTTGGTGTAAATGTCAAGAAACTAAATTCAAGATTCAAAAGTAGTAAATGCATTAAAACCATATTTCTTGGTGAACAATCATTTATTTTTGGGATGTGATTCATGCAACATTTGAAGTGATACATGATGTTTGAGTCACCAAGATACATTTGCTAGTTTTAATACCGTATTAGGTGCGACATTTAAAGCATATATACCAAGTAGGGTAAAAGTTGCTATGGCTATAGTTTTTTTTTTCTTTTTTAATGATTATGAATTCAAACACATAACTTTTTGTGATTATGATATTCAATTTTGTCCAAATAGCCTACGATACCTAGGTAGAATGTTCTCCTTTTTTTAAACGGCCAACAAAAAACAACTATATTAAAATCACCACGATTACAACAAGGTTGGCCCTAGCTAGAAGCTAACCCACAACACCAAACCACCAGCAGGAAACAACAAGCAAACAAAACCACCTAGTTACACATTAAATCTACTACAAACCTTCCATGACAAAGACACACTATATGATCTATTTTTAACCCAAAAAAACTAAGAGCCTTTATATCTCCCACCACCCTTTCCACCGTTACCGCCTGGCCATCAATACATATGAGAGCATGAAAAGCGTTTAGGTTTTAAGCTAATAAGTGTGAACATAAATAAAAAAAACAAAATTAATAGTTTATTTAAGACATGGCTAACAATTGTTTGGTTACAGTTATGTCGCACATTCAATTTCTATTATAAATCTGTTTTTTTTACAAATTTTCATATATTAAATAAAATAATTCAATTACAATAAAAAGGTAAGTAAGCGGGCAACAAGCTGTGCCGTCACTCCCTTTTAAATGACAAACCCGATCATACTGAAAATAAAATTATAGTTATTTGACATTGATAAGTTACTGTGCACGACTCGTTGAACATTTAAGAAACATGATAGCTTCGGGTTAGACTCTTTAAAAAAATGTAATAGGGTCGAAGAGTTTATAAATCAAACTGGTTAAACTCTTAAAGTTAAACACAAATCTAAAAGATATTCATTTTGGTTAGAGGTGCTCATAAACTGTTGGAACTATCTGAACAGTTTAAACCGAAGCAATGATCCGTTTTACCAGCTTGATATTTATAAGGTCATGGGGTATACTCTAACTCATCTTAATTCCACATAAGCTTCATATCACTCATTTTTTTCTCTTTCACTCTATGTCATCCAAAGAAAATGGTTTAACCTCCTTTTAACACATAATTAATATAACAAATCAGTTGGTAATTAATACATAATTAATGCATATTGTTCCTTTTAACCCGTTAAAAGCATACCCATGGGCCATTTTAACACTCTTAACACAAGTGGGGAGTGGTTTAATCCATCTTTAAAGTGATGTATAGGTTAGAGTATACCCCATGGCCTAAGGTTCGGTTTATAATTCTTTTTTGAGTTTAATGGTTTGGTCAATTATTTGAAACTTGGAAGTTGGAACTTGGAACTAGTCGTGTAACCCGAATCGGCCGTTTAACACGTTTTCATTTTTATTTTTTCATTTCTGAAATTTGTTGCTAAGTTTGTGTTTTATTTTCATAAAACTATCATTATCATTTTAAGAGTTTTAATACAAACTAAACAATTTTGAAAAAGACAACTTGAAAAACCAATTTAAACAGAAAAAAATGTAACCGGCCATTCCCACTTTAGTGAGATCCTAAGGTGGTTAGAATGTACACTAAGCAAGGGCAGATGTATCTCATACGCAGGGGTAGCATCCGTTACCCCTTAATTTTTCGTCGGCTATGTAATTTTTTTTTTGGGGTTTTTTTCCTATTTCGTTACCCCTAAAAAAATATTACGTTACCCATATTTGTTTAAAGACCGGCCAATTTAAAAGTTCAAATTAAATATAGCCCAAAGCAAAAAAAAAAAAACTAAAAAAAAAACTAATCTTGTTTTCTTTTGTTTGAACGAGAAACATTAAACTGATACATACTCAAACGGAAACAGACTCAACAAAATCATTAGTTTTTATAAAGTTCGAATCGAATAAAACCCAAACAAAGCTTATAACCTAAATCAAATAGAAACCATTAATCTATTTTTGTTTTGTTTGAGAAACATCAAACAGAAACATGCTCAACGGAATCATCATTTAAGGTTGAAATTTTTAATACGGTTTAGAATATGCAAATTCCAGAACTTGGAAATAGATTTAATGAATGTATGACCTTGATCGTGTAATGGTGGAAACTAGAAAAGCACACCAATTTTTATTTTGTTTATCAAATATTGAAGCTAACGTTTGTTTTACCGATTGCAACCGCAACCGTTAAAATATGTTTTTCTAAAATGAAACTTATCAATACGGGTTTGCGTAAGCGAATAGATAATGAGTATTTAAATAAAGCTTTAATGTGTGCAGTTGAAAAAGAAAGGTTCGATAAAGTAAAAGAAAAGAATGTAATGACTCGATTTCAAGATTTCAAAAATCAAATAGGAGAAATTTGCACCATATGTATCGTGTTTCTATTTTTGTTTCGTTTACGTAGTATGAAATACAGTAAAAAAAATTTGAACGTTACCCCTGAAATTTATGTCTAGATCTGTCACTAACAATAAAAGGTGAATGGTTTAATTTCTGTATAGTGTAATATTTGGTCGTTAAAAAAATGTAAAAATGGAACAGTGTCACCGCGAACCACTAAAATCCGTCAGTTTAGTCTTCGTTTGTAGATAATGATTCCCTTTCTTACGGATTGTAGCTAATTATTTGACAAAAGGTAAATTGTTAAAATCATACGAACCAGAATGTAAACACCCTTATAAATAGGTTGCATGTATGAGGCCCAAACCATGATGATACAGGCTGAATACTTTAGTCCAATAATTAGTCCAAAAAGCTTTTGAGAGGGGCCCAATATTGATACCGATAAGTCGATAACCGAATTGTTATTTTTCTGTATTTTAGTTATTTAAAAACAAAATAATAAATGTGTTTGCTTACGTATAGTAACAAGAATAACAGAGGTGACATGTCACACTCATCAAAATAATTAAGATTAAAGAACGTTATGTTCGTAAATTAAACTCTTAACCTTTTCTCAAATATGGTAAAAAAAATAAGCACATAAATATAGCACATTGATACCGCAAAAATACAATACTTAAATGTTAAACAAAAAATACAATAGAAAAAGACAGTAGAGTTTTTTATGTTGAAATTTGTTTATAACACAATCAAGTATTATAAATCAGTGTCATAATTAAAATGCTCGATTTTTATACTGAAATTTGTTTTAAAAAATAACATCGTATGGAAAAATTATAAAAGTTCAAACAAAATGAGGAAACTTGAAGTAAACAATGGTTATTTAAAAAAGGAAAATCGGTTTTTATTGGTCCCAAATATCGTCTTTTGGTCACTATCGGTCCCAACTAACGAATTGGCTGCTGACAAAACCAACTTTTAACGTATTTGTTCCTAACGGTCCGCAACTAACAGAATTCTAACGTCGTTAGTTTCAGGCCGCCGGAAAAAGTTTTTGGCCGGAAAACACACATCTTTTTCCCCAAAACTCAACAATTTTGTCCCAAACATCATGGTAACTTTGTACCATATCTTTAGGAACATTTTTATAGTAAAAACCTCAAATATTGAGGTGGCCGGAACCCTAGACCCATCGTCGGAATCAGTTGATGGTGCTTAAGTGATGGTGGTTGGTTGGCGGTGAGTCAATTGGTGGTGGTGGCAGTGTTCAGATGGTGTTTTCCGGCAAAAAAATTGACTTTTCCGGCCAAAAACGTTTTTCGACGCTGAAACTAACGGCGTTAGGATTTTGTTAGCCGTGGACTGTTAGGAACAAATAAATTAAAAGTTAGGATCATCATTGTCCAATTCGTTAGTTGGGACCAACAATGACTAAAAGGCAATAGTTGAGACAGATAAAAACCAATTTTCTTTTAAAAAATATCATTATATCGTTTTTATCCTCTATACTTTTATCTCAATCATTTATTAAAATAATAAAATGGTAACAAATGTGTATATTTTATTTTTGCAATTTATAATTCAAGAGACAACTTAATTTTACTCTATTTTAAGCTTATTACATGGTTCACAGTTCGTTACTAGTTTGGGATATAGTTTCAAAGATACGACCGGAGTACTAGAGCTTAAATGGCCGTAGAGCCCAACATTTGGATCGAACAAAAACGATATCTCCAAGTTAGCTTATTGAGTGTGGCTAAAATCATTAGATAAAAAACAAATTTATTCATAAATCAAATTTGAGGTTGGCGGCATAACGATTTGGTTCACGTCCTGTGAAGTGCAAGATATTAGTCGTTCAAACAGTTGTTCCTAGCCTCGATCGATTCTAGGTGTGCTTTTGGGTTACCTCTAACTTATGACCATCCTTTATAAAGATCCCTTCACTGTTCCTTGCTTCTACGACTCTCTTCTTTCGTATAGTGTCGTGGTCTTCGAAACTTCATTTTCGGTCTTCATATCTTCCCCCATACTAGGTTTCCCTTCTTTTTTAGTTAGAAAACTAAATAATATTGATTAGTCTATTATACGAATGATGTTTGATTGAAAATTAGAATAATCCTCTATCGTATTTCGATAATTCATTTAATGACTCAAAACACATGACATTATAGACTTGTTGACTTAGGGATTGCTTATTTTCACCAACTTATAGTTTATTAACTTTTTGAAAAGTAATAATATGTTTGTGATTACTTATTTTGTGAGAGGAAAAGTTTCATAAGTTACAATGCTGTAACTTATTAACTTAAAGAAAAGTTATAAGGAGGGAAAATAAGGAATCCCAAATCGTCTTTGCTTGTGAAACCATTGCATCTTGAATAAAATATATGCTAAATACTAGTTTCAGTAATGTTCTCACAAAATAACTTCTCTCTGTCTTCCTTCCTACATATTATTTAGTAGTGGCTTTCGTTGGATCGTATACAATTTATTGATCCCTAACTCCCCACTAACTATAATCCTAATCTCATTTTCATCTTTCCATCGCAACTCTTAATACCACTAGATTTTGCTAATTGTTATATAGTAGACTCCAAACTAAGAATGAGCAAGAACAAATATTATACTAAATTTAATATTACATCAACAAATATTCTCTCACGTTATTAGCGGGACCCAAAAGTATATTCTTTTCGAAATCCCACACCAAAGAATCATCGCACACAATCCTCGACCGTCGATTAGCGAATCCAAATCCTACACCGTCCGTGAATGTACAGTAACACTCACACCCCAGTATATTATATATAGCAGCATCATCGGGTTAAAAACCCTAGCCTCCTCAATTATCGCAGAGGTATTTATATTTATATTATCCGTCTTCCTCATTTCTGTAGCGTTTCCGTTAGCCATTACAACTTATTAATCTGAAGAGGTAGAGCCCAGTTGGACCCGCAAGACTCACCTTGAACAGGGACGTCTGCGCAGTGACCAACTGCTCCAGCAGGAACCACCATGCTCAGAGAACCTTACGCGCAGTACGCCAGCTGTACCCGCAGGGAAAGCCTCCCAATGGTGAAGTACCCCGCCTGTTCCCGCAGCTGCGGATACAAGCCATCAGGGAGGGCTACCCGCACTAACAGCAAGGCTACACGCAAAAGGCATTCACTACTTCAGTAGTCACATGAAGGAATGAGCAAGGCGGGAATACTCCCGCCTAAATGAGCCAGTCCGTATGCTTCTGGAAGGTCTTTCGTACTATACCTACTAAGGTATGGGCGGAACAGACAATTTGACCAGAGCAGCCCATGAACCAATCACAGGGTGACAGCTCACCGACAACAATACGAGGAGGAGCACCCTCTAGTACTGTTTGTCACTATTAGCCGCTGCCTACTCACCAACCCTTACGATGGGACGTGCGCAGCCTACAGTTGGTGGAACAGTGCGTAGCCGGCAGTAATGGAACAGTATATAGCCGACCTTTACTGTTGGCCGTAGCCTATCCACCAACCAGCATGACCTGTGCGTAGTCCCCTGTTGGTGGAACAGGAATACTATTCAGCCGGCTGTACCTTCTAGGAAACCTACCTTCGGCTATAAATACTCCAACACCTTGGAATGGTAAGGACATCATCTGATATCTCAATCTTATCTAGCAATCTCTTAATATACACTTATATTCAGAGCAATCTAGTCTGATTCTCACGCCGGAGGGTGGTCACAAGGAGGAACCCCCTCTTCTCAGTGACGAGCTTACGGTGTCTGTTTTGCAGGTCCCCTGAAGAACAACCTTCTCTGCTAGACCTCATCCTTGTGGGAAACATTACTTAACCCCCAGATTATCTATAATCTGCCCAGGGTTCACTTAGTGTTTCTTCATAATCAATCACGTATGCTTTAGTCAAATGTTCAATTTTAATCCTGTTTGATTTAGTTTCAACATGTTATTATGTCATTTTACTGTCGATCGAGTAGCTATTGTGCAAATTTGATGTGTGTTGTTTTGTTACGTGATAATCTGGTATGATCTATGAATTTTGCCTTTTAGTTTAATAATATTATTGATGATATTAATAATAGTTACGTACTGCTGATGTTTGTGGTTGTTTATGGTGGTTATTTTGTTTGAATTGCTCGGTTTCAGTTATCTGCGGTGTATCTATCGATTTATTTGTTTAAATAAACGCTTAGACCCGTCACTGGCCTGACATCATTGTTGACATTGATCTGGTTTACAAAGTTGCTGAGATTATAATGCTTGCTATTTAAAAATTGTTTTTGTTAAATTATTAAGTTATGTTCTTGCTATTTTATAAGATTGTTGTTTATACTATGGATAGATAGTTTTATTTTATGTTAGATGGTGCTCTGTTTGTCATAGGAACATAAATATACTACAACAGATTTTTGAACTTGTTCAATACAGGTCATGGACCGACTATATGTATTATGTTAAATAATTATTCTGCTTGTTTTTTATATTTAGACCATGTTTTTAAAATTTTGTTCTTTTGTTTTCATTGAGCTTATTTATTTTTAACTCATTTAAATATGATTATAGAGTAGTGATTATTTTTCTTTGGTCTATTTTGGTATCTTTAATGATGCTTAAGGGTACTGATTGATCTCATAGTTTTTGCACTACTTGAAACTGACATGAAGATTTTATAAAAACTATTCTAAGCTGACAAGTTTCTGTTTCTTGAAATCCTATGCAGGAATATCATTTGAAACTCAATGGCAGATCAGAACCATCATCTAACCGTTAGGAGAATAGCTAGTCAGCTACACCTTTCACAACACGCCTTAGCTCCACATGGCGGATTCAACAAGCCTGCTGCAACTCAAAGGCAATTCGCATACGGGAATTACACAAACGCAGGGTTCAGCTATCCAGTGACACAATCATTGGTTGCTGCAAATGCTTCACCTGTTTTTGTTCAAGCGCCTGCAGAGAAAGGGCTTTCTGGTTTTGCCATTGATTTTCTTATGGGTGGGGTTTCAGCTGCTGTGTCTAAAACTGCTGCTGCACCAATTGAACGTGTCAAGCTTTTGATCCAAAACCAAGATGAGATGATTAAGGCTGGTCGTCTTTCTAAACCGTATAAGGGTATTGTAGAATGTTTTGGTAGAACAGTCAAGGAGGAAGGAGTTATGTCTTTGTGGAGAGGAAACGTAGCGAATGTTATTCGTTACTTTCCTACTCAGGTTAGTTTCTTCTTGAATGGGCGAATTTTGTTTTTATTTTAATCTGTCTGGCTAAATGTGTAAAGTTAGTAAAGATAAATTAGCACCATGTACTCAGAGCCTATGGGCGTAGATGAGCCGGGCCCGAGCTCGGCTTGTTTCGAGATTTATTTTTTATAGCTCGACATTGGCTCGTGAGTAGTTTGGCCTTGGGCTTAGCTCTTTTAACTTACAAGAGATCGAGCTCGGCTTATATTGAGCTCTATTTTTAAGCCTGAGAACGGGTCGTGAGTAATTTTCAAGCTCCTGCTAGGCCAGGTTATTATTTATTAGTTTATTTACATACAATTAAAATTAGTTTTAAGAATATTTGGATTATAGTTTCTTATATATATCGCATAGTATTTCGTATTTAGTTATTTTTATCATAGTTTTATATATGATAGTTATTATTATATAAGTATATGTTAGATTATTAGTAATATATTAAATAGAAGTTTACAAATAATAAGGTCTTTTAGACTTGCGAGTCAGCTCGAGCTTGATAAGTGAAACTCGGGCATGCTTATTTTTATGCTCAAGCTTGTTTAAGCTCGGCTGTTCAAGCTTTTACGAGCTCGTTTACACCCTTATATCCGAGGGTTTTCAAGTTTCGAATGTTTATTGTTGAACACTGCAGGCACTTAACTTTGCGTTTAAGGACTACTTCAAGAGTTTGTTCAACTTTAAGAAAGACCGTGATCCTTACTGGAAGGTGTTTGGTGGAAACATCGCCTCAGGTGGTTTTGCTGGTGCTTCATCACTTGTCTTCGTATTCTCTCTAGATTATGCGAGAACCCGTCTAGCCAATGACGCGAAGGCAGCTAAGAAAGGCGGTGAGAGACAGTTCAACGGTTTGATTGATGTTTACAAGAAAACGTACGCGTCAGACGGTATTGCTGGGTTGTACCGTGGGTTCCCTCTTTCAGCTGCTGGTATCTTCGTTTATCGTGGTTTGTATTTCGGGATGTATGATTCTCTCAAGCCAATTCTCCTCACCGGATCATTACAGGTTAGTTTTAATAGAATGAAGTTGCTTTAGTAAATTATTCTAAAATAAACTGATGTTGAGCGGTTTATTGTTTGTTATAAACTTATAATACTGCAGGATAATTTCTTTGCTAGCTTTGCTCTCGGTTGGTTGATTACAAACGCAGCTGGTTTAGCCTCGTATCCTATTGATACCGTGAGGAGAAGGATGATGATGACATCTGGTGAAGCTGTGAAGTACAAGAACACATTTGACGCGTTTAACCAAATTGTGAAAAAGGAGGGTGCGAGATCACTGTTCAAGGGTGGGGCTGCAAATATCCTCAGAGCTGTGGCTGGTGCTGGTGTGCTTGCTGGTTATGATCAGCTGCAGCTTATTGTGTTTGGGAAGAAATGGTCCGGTGGAAGCGGTTAAAGACTCTTGAGTTATGGATGATGCTGATAAATTTTATGTTTCTTGAGACTAAATTGGTGTTGGTAAGGATTAAAGCATTATGCGGTACTTTCTTACAGTTTTGTTATGTTACAGTTTGAGGTATTTGCATATGCATGAAAAGGCTCCTTAATAATTTGAAGCCTTGTTATGGATCTTCATTTCCACACCATCTTCCGTGGTCAACGTATGTTTATTTGGACCATTTAGGATCGACTTCCACAAAGTGTAAAATGCAAGCTTGATTACCTAACCACTTAGATATATGAATTACCAATAGATGTGCTAATCAAGATAAAAAATAGAGAATAATGATAAAAACGAGTAAACTCCAAACGATTCAACTAACAAGCAAGATTTTGATTAAGATGAAAGCCAAAGATACAACGATTTAGTCCCTACTATGCTATTCTATCAAAAAAACGAGTCTTAACACAAAACCTGGTACAATGGTTTCAACTTCAACGACGAAGCTAAAACGAACAAAAACAACTTTATATAGACTTGAGCAGTGTCACTTGTAAGCTGACACTTCGAGTGTCGTTGCTAGATAATAATTCATCATGAGTTTGGGCGACACTAGGAAGTGTTGTTATCAGCAACCAAGTCAACCGAAAAGAAGTTTTTAGCTCGTTCTTGTTTCAACCCTTGTTATTACTGATATGTTGCCGCCTATTAGATCCTATGAATACCAACTATGTAAATAGTAATAAAGTGAGTAGTTATTGATTGTTATCTATATGGTAAATGGGTGTTGCAAACACCCATGAAACCGAGTTGCGCATAGTAATTGATCGAAACACAAATGTATTATTTTGAATTTTAAAATTTTACGCAAAAACTATTTGCGCATACTAATGTACAGGTGATTGAAGCACTAACATATTTTTGTATTTATGTTTTGTTTTTATTTAAAATACCAAATTTTATGAAATCGCGAATCCAAGTCCTAGGGACACTCCATAGAGTATATATAGCACAAACTCAAGAACGAATTGACATAACTCACCAAGACGAAAACTCTTAATTTTATAACCAGAAAAATATAACTATATACAGATTCATGTAACCATAATCACAACGTTAATTAGGTTATGCAAACGATGACTCGGTACAATTAGAGACGGGAAAATTGGATTTGAATAATCCCCAACTATTGAGTATTGACAATTAACAATCCCAACTAACGAAATGCTTGTTGATTGTCCCATCTTTGAACATATTTGCTTCCAACGATCTGCACCTACAGAATTCTAACATCGTCAGTCGCTGGAAAAACGTTTTTGCCCGGAAAACTCAACCTTTCAACTATAAAAAAAACGTACGTTTTTCTGGCGACCAACGACTAACGATGTTCGGATTCTATTAGTCGCGGGTCGCTGGGAGCAAATGGAACTGTCAGCCGATATTTCGAAGGCTAAAACTGTTATTTGCCGATAATCAATAGTTAAGATTATTTAAATCTAATTTCCTTTAAATAATAAATAAAACCCATATATTTATGTTTATCTATTAATCTAATTAGTTTTTGAAAATTAAATACCCATTCCCCATATCTATAACTTCTACGTCCAACACAAGCAGCAGCAGCAGCAGCAGCAGCAGCAGGTTGAAAACCCTAACTGCCTTCGTATTTTCTTTAAAATTATTATAATTTTAAATAAGTTCTTTTTCTCCTTTTGTTTAACGATAATGATGCTTAAGAGTACTGACTGATATCACTTGAAACTGACATGAATACAAGTATTTGTTTTTTGATATCTTAAGCAGGATTATCATTTGAAACTCAATGGCAGATCAGAACCATCATTTAACTGTCAATAGATTAGCCAGCCAGCCGCACCTGTCACAGCACGCCTTAGCTCCATATGGTGGTCTCAACAAGCCCGCTGCAACTCCAGTGACACAATCATTGGTTGCTGCAAATGCTTCACCTGTTTTTGTTCAAACACCAGCAGAGACAACGCGTAGTGGTTTTGCCAGTGATTTTATTTTGAGCGGGGTTACAGCTGCTGTTTCTAAAGCTTCTTCTGGCAGCATCGAGCGCGCCAAGCTTTTGATGCAAACCCAAGATGTTATGATTAAGGCTGGTCGTCTTTCTGAACCGTACAAGAGTGTTGGAGATTGTGGTCGTAGAATAGTCAGGGAGGAAGGAATGATGTCTTTGTGGAGAGGAAATGTAGCTAATGTTATCCATTACTTTCCTACTCAGGTTCGTTTCGTCTTCTTTGTGATCATGTTTGTACCTGTTTTGTTATAAATGAGCGGATTTGGTTTTTAGTTTGATCATTATCTGGCAGCTAAATGTATAAAGTTTGTAAAGCTTAACTTAAAGTTGAAAAGTCTTTCCTAGGAGTGTAAATGAGCCGACCCTATGCTTGGCCTGTTTAACTTACAAGAGCTTGAGTTTGGCTCGTTTCAAGCTCTATTTTTATAAGCTCAACATTGGCTTGTGAGTAGCTTAGGCTCGGGTTTGGCTCGTTTAACTTTCAATAGCTTGAGTTTGGCTTGTATCGAGCTCTATTTTTTTAAGTTCAACATTGGCTTGTGAGTAGCTTAGGCTCGGGCTTAGCTCATTTAACTTGCAAGAGCTTGAGTTTGGCTCGTTTCGAGCTCTATTGTTTTAAGCTCAACATTGGCTCGTGAGTAGTGTAGGTTCCCAGCCGGATCTACACGGAATATCTCGTTCTACGTAGGTGCGGAATCCCTACGTAAGACGTTACGAGCGTAGAAGACGATACGAGCTAACACGATCGAACACACGTTACAATAAACAAAGACACGTTGTATTGCAACTGGAAACACGTGATACAATGATCACTGATTACACAAACTCTCTGACTCGTTACAACTCGATTAACAATGAACTCTCTGTTCACCTAAAACTGCCGTAACCTAAACCTTATAAACACGACAACTTCGCCTAACATGTTTAGGCGAAGTTGTTCCTAACTTCGCTTGTTCCACAAGTTCGCCTATACAAGCGAACTTGTGAGAACTTCGCTTACATACAAAACACAAATCCAACTAACTCGATTACAGACACTATATACTGAACTACTGACATCATGTACCAACAGACTCCCCCTTGGCAGTAGCTTCATATCTTTATCTTCAAGCACGTGTCTTGTAATCTTCAACAATCCTGTATCTTCATCTTTAAGCATGAACTCCTTCACGTACACAAACTGATACAATTCTTTGATATTTCTTCGCTTCGTCTTTCCAAGCAGGAATATAAAATATCTTCTTCTCATTCAGCACCTGCAGATCAGCTTGAGACAAGTTCACCAGATGCATCGGATCATAAACTCTCAGCAGCTCTTGTTCATCTTCATCCTCCATTACTGCCTCAGCTGTTTCACAATCTACATACCACCACTTCAGATTTTTCAGCACATCCTTGGGCATTTGTTTCATCGGCACTTCTTTTAAACACCGGATCGGCTTATACTTCATGATCATCCAAGGCTTGCCATCTGCTCTCATCCCTCTATCTTTATCTTCAACGAGCTTTCCTTTCTGTGGTTTCAACAGCTCGAACTTTTTCTCCTTTATACTTTCCTTCCAAACAATCTTCCCAATGACTCTAGCCATGTTATCATCACTCATGTTTATTAATCCCAATCTGGCTAAGTCCTTCATTTCACATTCTGGCAATGTATTCAACGATCTCAACAGCCTTTTGAAGTACTGAACACCATCATATCTTTTAATCACAAAGAGCCTCAACTGCTCATCATATATCTAGCATATAATCCCCTTTCTCGATTCAGCATAACCTCTAATGTTGTAACTTTTCTTGAACATAGTAGGGACCGCCGGTTTCTTCGTTTTTACGAACCACTGAGCATAGCCTTCTTTCCATCTTGGCTGCTCTTCCCATTCCGTCTCATCACTTCCAATCTCTTTACTCATATATGCCTTATCAACATCCGGAATTTCATGCTCAATATTCTCTTCTACAATCTCTCCCTCTTCAATCTCATTATTAATAACTATCTCTGCACCAATCTTCTCTATCTCTTCAATCGGTAATACATCATCATCACCTATAAACTCATCATCCATCTCCTCAACTTCCACGACCACCACCTCATCACCTGTACCGCCCGCTGCACTTGTTGACTCCCCCTGAGATGTGGAAGTCCCAAGAGCTTGTTCAGTTCTTGGCAACTCTCCACCTACACTTTTCGATGCATTGGGATCATCGTCTCGATCATTTCTCTTCTTAGTCCTCAGCTCATCGCCTTTACAGCTCGTCTCCTCCTGAGATGCCAAGAACTCCTTCAAAGCATCAACGATTTTGCCATGTTCTATCAGCAGGGACGACTGCAATAGTCGAGATATAAGTTCGCTTAGGGTTTTAGAAGATAAGTTCGCCGGTTTATGAAAATAATGAACAGTTTGATCTTAAAACTTCTTTATATAGGGTCAGAGTTATACCGGGTCAGAGTTATGGATAACTTCGCCTATTGCAGGCGAAGTTATGCACAAGTTCGCCGATATTAAACTTTACAAAACAAACCCCTATAATTTGAACATCTTGCAATTAAGTTTTAAAACATCCTTTAAAAAGTTAAATGATACGATCAAGACCAAGTAACCAGGTATAAAATCATACAACTACATAAGTAAAAAAGAATTTTAACAATAAAGTACACGGGATCAAATTTCAGTCTCAACAGGGACCACTATGTTTTAGAAAAGATCCGAACAGGAATCATACTAACTACGTGACTGTCACACAGATCCGTGTTCAGCTGTATAATGACATAAAGAAACAGGTTGTAAGCAGGTAAATAACTTAAAATGGTTTTCATCGCTTCTATGATACGGGTTAGGTTCAATTAAGCTCAAAACTTAAATGGGCAACAACTCAGAGATTATGATGCCTCCTATCTATTCTCAAAGCGTATTTGGCTTTCCCCAAGTCACCCCGAGTTGACCTCGACCCGTAGTGTCTGATTAAATAGTAAGTACTCTTCGATCTTTAGACTCTTCATCCCGTTCTCTTTCTTACATCTTGATTGAGAAGTATGAACATTATGAACTCTAGAATGTCTCAATAACACACATTTTTTTTAAGTATTTACACAACTTCAGAGTAGTAAACAACTGCAAGTCCCGAATCTGGATCACTGCAGTTTCTTGACACGCTATCTTCACGGGAATCAATTCACTCACGGGCTCGTGTATGACTGGGTAATCGCTTTTCTGCCTATCATTCGGAAAGATATATATGGAGACATACACAACTCTTAAGGAGTTTCCACGTAAAATCGAGTAGATTTAGTTAGTATCACTTCTACTTTTACGCACCATAAGAAGCTACCATGCCATACAATGACTGTTCTAAAGTCTTTTAGGCCTAATAACTTCACTAGTTAAGCACACAGAATCAGTATATCTATCACTTTCCAAGGTTGGATCAATTTTCTGTTAAACATAGTAAAGGAACTTCTTACGAAGTAGTAGACTTGAAAAATAATTTCATCTCCCAAAAAAAAAATTTTAACTTCAATCGCCCCGATCAAATTGAAGTTTTCAGGTAAACGGCTATCCTGAAGATCCAATGGATCAGCTGGACCGACCACATACAAGTATATGTCCTTCTAACTACGTATGACCGACTAATTTTCAGCGAAAGAATAAAAACACATCATAAACCGCCCCGGTCACTTTCAGTCATCTGGTTAATGGCTATCCTCATAGTCTACACGTAGAAATGAGGACCAAACATATCCGAAGATATGTCCTTCAAACTGAGGCAACCGACATAACTCTAAGCGATAGTGATGTTTTTTTTTTTTTTTTTAAACAAAAACACAAAACACGGTTACTCGGGATTGATCATCCCATTTAGCTCAACAAGGTTTTGAAAACGATTTTTGTCAAACGCTTTAGTAAACAAGTCAGCGAAATTATCTAATGTATCAACCTTTTCGAGCACAATCAGTTTCTTCTCAGCACAATCCCGTATAAAATGATGACGGATGTCAATGTGTTTAGTTTTGCTATGCTTTACGGGATTGTTAGTTACTGAGATAGCAGCAGTGTTATCTATGCAAATAGGAGTATGAGTGAAATTCAGACCATAATCGCGCAATTGCTGTTGTATCCAAAGAACCTGGGAGCAGCAGTTCGATGCTGCCATGTATTTTGCTTCACAGGTTGAAATGGCGACTGAGGTCTGCTTCTTGCATTGCCATGACACTAATCTGCCTCCAAGAAACTGACATCCACCTGTTGTTGACTTCCGATTCTGATTGCACTCTCCATAATCAGAATCCGTGTAGGCTACCAACTCCAAGTCTCCTCCTTTCGTGTACCACAACCCCAGCTTAGGTTTGCCTTTAAGATAGCGCAATATCCTCTTCGCACCCTTCAAGTGAGATTCCTTTGGGTTTGCCTGAAAGCGTGCACAAAGACAAACTGCAAACATAATATCAGGTCTAGAAGCAGTTAAGTACATTAAAGAACCTATTATTGCCCGATATTGGGTTGGGTCCACGTCTGCATCACTGTCTGAATCAGCACCCAATTTATGGTTGACGCAGACTGGAGTATCAAATGGAGTGCTGTCCTCCATCTTGAAGCGTTTGAGAACATCATGGACATACTTAGTCTGATGAATGAACATCCCATCTTTCTTCTGATCAACCTGCAGTTCTAAAAAGAAAGTTAGTTCACCCATAACACTCAGCAGATTATGCTTCAGTTCTTCAACGAAATTCACTTTCTCTAAAGTCATTTTTCCATTAGTCACCATCCCAATTCCTGTGATCCTTCCACCACTTTCTCCAGCAAAACTCACTCTTCCTCCCTGAACAGGTTTCCATTCGTGTAACAAATTCTTGTTACCCGTCATGTGCCGGGAACAGCCGCTATCCACAACCCATAGATTGTTTGCAGCCCTGTTCAACTGTTCCTGCACGATTAAAGCAGAGGATTAAAATCTGGGAACCCAAGACCTATTGGTCTTGGGTCGATACATCCCGTACTTTGGCTGTCCAAAGTTAGTATCAGTATAATTTCTGTAAGTTCTAAAAGGATACCTTCTTGTAGATTGACTATGAGGCCATCCAAACCTTCTTGAATTAAATGAATTATTACTTATGGTTTGGTTGTTAGCAATGAAAAACTGAGATCGATTTCTTTGAAAACCTGGATTAGTCCAATTTCTGAACTTTGATGAGTTTTCATTTTTACCATTATTGTACTTACTATTAGTTCTGTTCTTAGTTTTTGAAGGCCTCATACCTCTGAATCTCTGCTTCAGAGGGCAATCAGCAATTAGGTGTCCTAATTGATTACATCTGAAACAACTCCTGTGTTCAACTTTCTTTTCAATAGTTGTTTTAGATGTTGAGGCTGCATTACTGCCCGTTTGTCTCACATATGGTGGGACATACGGGTTTAGTGGAGAATTCTTTTCATTTGATATATGTTCCTCTCCACGTTTTGGTAATAATGCCTCTTCTTTTGTCTCACTCGACTCGGATGACTTGTCCGAGTTTGATGAGACAGGACTAGGAACCGAAATCTTAACACTCGAAATAGGCTTACTTGTTTCGCCTTTACTAACTTCTGGTTCTTTAATAGTAACCTTAACCGGAACTGTCTGACCAAAATCAACATCAACAGATTTCTGATTACTAGGATCATAAGTATAGTTATGATTGTAAGGTGGTGGAACTTCATGATATCCAATTCCTCCCCTTTTAACTGGGGAACCTTGATCACTAACGAGGTGATCAAGTATAGCGGAGGAATTTCTAAATTGCTCAAGTTTTCTGTTAAGTTCCACCACTTTCACCTGGTGATCAGCTATCTGTTTATCCCTTTCAGCTATTAGTTTGGTTTTCTCTTCTAACACTTCATAGCTAAGATCAATTACTTGTATTTTCTCAGCTAGACTGGCTTTAAGACTTCTAATATCTTTCTCACTAGCTTTTATTTTTACCTTATAACTGTTTTCTCTAGCTTTAGTGAAATGATGATCTTCTTTTAATGTTTTAAATTGAGCATCCAAACTAACAAATTGATCAGTTATAGTTGTCAATTGTTCAGACAGATTTTCACATTTAGTACAAGGGAGTTTGGTACTTACCTCGGTGAGCTGGTCTGTCACTTCTGCCGTGTAGGCTTCATTTTCTCCAATCACTTTCTTACTTCCTGCAGTTTCGATGTTCGCCAAATTGGCCTGTTCGAACACTTCCTCAACATGCACATTCCAGTTGTATTCTTCATTCTGTCTGGATATCATGGCTCTATTCTCATTACCACCCCCACTCTGTTGTGTAGACCTGTTTTGACTGCGTTCTACACGTTCATTTGTGCACTCTTTCGCAAAGTGTCCATTTTGTTGACAGTTATAACATCGCACCTTTGACTTGTCAAAACCTGGTCTTTCACCAACAAACTTTCTACCTGTCTTCTTCATAAACCTCTTAACTCTTCTCACAATCATCGCCATCTGCCACTGCAGATCCATCTCTTCCAGATCATCAGCATCGATCTGATCATAGTCTTCGTCCAAAGTTGCAGGATCAACAATCTTACCCTTAATGTAATTTTCATATGAAGCAATGAAAGATGCATAGAGAGCAAACTGCTGTTCAGCAGATTTAACACTCATGGGCATCTTTGAGTAGTTGTTGTTCGAAACACTTGGGGAAAAACTACTCTTGGTTGCTTGAGGTTTAGAAGCATTTGATCCACCAGCTACAAAACACACATCACCATTCATGTTGAGAGATACATGACCTTCATGTGTTGAGTTAGCGCCCGAGTCTCCCTTTGAGTAGTAAGCAGATGATTCAGACTTCGAACTTGAACTTTAGTTAACTTTTGCACCATACATTCCTGGATCCTGAACCTGATCAGTTGGTGTCTCTTTTCGAACCATGTTAAGTTCAAAAGTTCTTAGTTTGTTGACTGCTGTTTCCAAGTCATAGTCGGCAAACTCTTTGTCTTCTCTCAGCAAGACAGTGTACATGTCCCATTTCGGTGGGAGAGCATCAAGAAGCTTTTCCACGATCTCATCTTCTTTGTAAGCAATGGAATAATTGCTTAGTTCTGTCATCAGATGATAATATCTAGTGATGATATCATCAAGTGATTCATTCTTCAAGTACTTGAACACCGAGAATTGGGTTTTAAGTAGTTTAATCTTTGATGCACAAATCCCCACATTACCATCAAATCGGCTTTCAAGCGCTTCCCAAAGTTCTCTAGCACTTTTATACTTCCTGAAGGTGTGAAGAATCTCTTGTGGAAGAGCCATTGTTATCGCTGCATGAGCTTTGCTTTCAGCCTCATACATTTTCTTTTCTTCTTCTTCCATCTTGTTGTATTTCTTAATCTGATCACGACCCTCATACTCAGCAGTTGGTGGAATGTATCCATCTTGAATGCACACCCACATTTTAGCATCTTGGTACTTGACATATTGCTCAAACCGATCTTTCCACGCCACAAAATCGGTTCCCTTAAGCATCTTCGGTGCCTTAGTAGCTGAACCCGCTTCCACTTCCATCTTCACCAGTTCCATAATATTTATTGAAGTCATCTTTCACGAAACACAAAGAAACTCGAAAAATAAAAATTTTATTCTTAACAGTACTGTAGGCGAAGTTGTGGATAACTTCGCTTAAGTCTTAACTTCGCTGATTCTTAACTTCGCTCCCCCTTTTAAGTTCGCCTGATTCGGCGAAGTTGTAGATAACTTCGCTTGAGATAAGCGAACTTGTGAAGTAGGCAAAGTTCTGGATAACTTCGCTTGAGATAAGCGAACTTGAGAGGTAGGCGAAGTTGTGGATAACTTCGCTTAACCTTATATCTTCGCCTAAACCCTACAAACAGTGACGGCAACTTCGCCTGATGAACACGATGATTTTGTAGGTTTGATTTCTGGATTTTGCGAGGTATGCGAAGGTGTTATGGGTTGTTTATGATGGTGGGAGGTGAGTAGGACACAAAAACTCGGTAAACTCGTCCCGCGAATAGTCAAACGGAACGATTTCTACACCCGCGTGATAATCCCGAACCACACAATCACGAGCAAATGCTCTGATACCAATTGTAGGTTCCCAGCCGGATCTACACGGAATATCTCGTTCTACGTAGGTGCGGAATCCCTACGTAAGACGTTACGAGCGTAGAAGACGATACGAGCTAACTCGATCGAACACACGTTACAATAAACAAAAACACGTTGTATTGCAACTGGAAACACGTGATACAATGATCACTGATTACACAAACTCTCTGACTCGTTACAACTCGATTAACAATGAACTCTCTGTTCACCTAAAACTGCCGTAACCTAAACCTTATAAACACGACAACTTCGCCTAACATGTTTAGGCGAAGTTGTTCCTAACTTCGCTTGTTCCACAAGTTCGCCTATACAAGCGAACTTGTGAGAACTTCGCTTACATACAAAACACAAATCCAACTAACTCGATTACAGACACTATATACTGAACTACTGACATCATGTACCAACAAGTAGCTTAGGCTCGGCCTTAGCCCGTTTAACAGGTCAAGGTCGATTGGCTAGTTTCAAGCTCTATTTCAAAAGCTTGATAGTGAGTAGATTTCAAGTTTGGGGTCGGCTTGTTTATTATTTTTTAGTTACTTTAAATACATTTATATTTATTTTTTAGAATATTTTATTTTTAAATTATATATATCACACAATATATAGTCTCCATTAATTCTCTTATAGTCCTATAACTTCTGTTATTTAAATTAGAATTATATAAATAGTAGGCTCTTTTAGCTTGTGAGTCAGCTCGAGGTCGGGCTCGTTTGTTAAACAAGCTTACTTTAGGCTCGATCTCGTTTAAGCTCGGCTTGTTTATATCAGAGGGTATTTGAGTTTTCTGATGTTTTGTTGTTGTGGAACACTGCAGGCACTTAACTTTGCATTTAAGGGCTACTTCAAGAGCTTGTTAAACTTTAAGAAAGACCGTGATCCAAACTGGATAGTGTTTGCTGGAAACATCGCCTCAGGTGGTTTCGCTGGTGTTTCATCTCTCGTCTTTGTATTCTCTCTGGATTATACCAGAACCCGTCTAGTCATTGATGCGAGGTTCAATAGTTTGATTGATGTTTACAAGAAAACATTAGCATCAGATGGCATCGCTGGGTTGTGCCGTGGGTTACCTCTTTCAGCTGCTGGTATCTTTGTTTACCGCGGTCTTTATTTCGGGTTGTATGATTCCCTCAAGCCAATTTACCTCACCAGAGATATGCAGGCTAGTTTTATTTGAATAAAACTATTTATTGAACGTTTTTTTAGAATATAGACTGATGTTTAAGCTGTTTGTTGTAAATGTTATAAATTTATAATACTGCAGGAAAATTTCCATGCATGCTTTGCTCTCGGATGGTTAACTACAAGTGCAGCTGGTTTAGTCTCGTATCCTATTGACACGATTAGGAGAAGGATAATGATGATGACATCTAGTGAAGCTGTGAAGTACAAGGACACATTTGACGCGTTTAACCAAATTGTGAAAAAGGAGGGGTTGAGACCGTTGTTCAAGGGTGGGGCTGCAAACATTATCAGATCGGTGGCTGGTGCTGGTGTTCTTGCCGGTTATGATCAGCTTCAGCTTATTTGCTATGGTCATGTTCCGGTTTGAGGGATTTGCATATGCAGGAAAAGGCTTGTTAATAAAAATACTTACTCCTGTTTGCCTAGATTGTGGATAATCAACAGAAATGACATTCTTTAATTTTTTCAAAAACCAAATTTCTTTTACTTTTCGGGACTTGAACCCAGAACGTCTGATTGTTTTAGAGACACCGTGTCTCAGTCACTGGGATCATCTTTATGGTTTGATCGTTCATTGTACTCATTATCGATGATTTTATGTTTTGTGGCTCATAGCTAGGCCATTTTCTTTTGGGTAACCATCTTTTGGGTTCAGGTGCTTGATCAGGGTTAGCAGGGTCAGGCTCTTTTGGGAACTTTGGCTTTTTTATCCTTTGCTTATTTTTTATTATTATTTTTTTCATTAGGTTCAAAGTTGTCATTTCTCTAGTAGGTCTCATTTCAACGTGCCTTGCACCACAAGACTTCTCTCCAATGCATTGACTAAGTTATATAATTAGCATATGTAAAATGTGAGATTATTCTTTACATACAAGGCCTCTATATAACCGACATGATAAATTCGGAGAGCATGTCTGGATAAATTCGGAGAGCATGTGGTTCATTGCAAGGAGATGCTTGGGTTCAAATACCGACATGATTGGATGCAGGACGTTCTTTGAGACATCTTAAGGCGGGCTGGGATATCAGCTAAAAGGTGCTTGATCAGGGTTAGCAGGGTCAGGCTCTTTTGGGAACTTTGGCTTTTTTATTCTTTGCTTATTTTTTATTATTATTTTTTTCATTAGGTTCAAAGTTGTCATTCCTCTAGTAAGTCTCATTTCAACGTGCCTTGCACCACAAGACTTCTCTCCAATGCATTGACTAAGTTATATAATTAGCATATGTAAAATGTGAGATTATTCTTTACATACAAGGCCTCTATATAACCGACATGATAAATTCGGAGGGCTTGTCTGGATAAATTCGGAGAGTATGCAGTTCATTGCAAGGGATGCATGGGTTCAAATACCGACATGATTGGATGCGGGACGTTCTTTGGGACATCTTAAGGCGGGCTGGGATATCAGCTAAAAAGGAAGCCCCCGTAAACTTCCTTACAGACCCCACGGAAGGGAGATCCACTCTACGACCGGCAGATTTGCTCGTCTTTGGTTGGGCCGGGGGAAAACACGCTTGTGTTGACCTCACATGGGTATCTCCTTTAGCTGGTTTGAGGGATAATGAGTTTGTAGCTGGGCAAGCAATGAAAAGGACTAAAACAAAGAAGGTGGAGAAACATGCTAAAGCCTGCGAAGAGAACCAACATGTTTTTGTCCCTCTGGCTTTTGATACCTTTGGCTCATTGGCACCGGAAGCTATCCGTTTCCTAACCAGGGTCCAACAGGTTGTGCATAGCAATGTGTCGACTCCAAAGGGGCAGGGGTATGTCTTTAGCAGGTTAGGGTTTGCAATTCAGAAAGAGGTGGCAGCGCAGCTTATTGCCTGCCTACCTGCTATGATGATGTAATATCTTTGTTTCTATTAATCTTTTATTTCTATATAACCCTATTATACACGATATATATGATTACTCTCTTTGCAAAAGTGACACCAATAAATATCAAACTAAGTGGCTCGGTTTCTTTCTTCCCAAAATTTCACCTTTTTCGTCATCATAAGTGAAGTAATTTCTATCAAACAGATAACATTTGAGTACTTGGTACTGTTGGTACTATGATAGTTTCACAACCTTTTAGACAACGTATTGTGGGCGTCACCCTAGCTAGGTCAGCCATTTTTGTAACAACTTCATTCGCCAAGTCATTACAACATAGGGCGCCAAGGGCAATAGCCCATTTGGGTGCTAATCTGGTAATGATGCCAAGGGCGTGGAGTGTGGGCCCAGCTCATTTCTAAACCAATCAAATCATTTTTTCATAATTTTTATATAGAAAAAAATCAAATAATAATATGGGTGTTAATTAAATTATTATGCGTTTTTTAGGGAAAAGTTAATGAAGCCCTCATGTCTATGTGACGGTGAGGCGACGGGATGCTATTCACCTTTTGGTTAAACCAATACACATTCTCTAAAGCATTCTTAGCCCGTTCTCTACAAATTTGTGAGTGAATTTTGTAAATTATATAGTATATGAGTGGTTATGACTTATGAGTGGAGTAGAGATAAAATGTTATGTGAATAAAAGGAGAGAAAAAAATGTTATGTGAGAATGTTAAATTTGGGGGTTTACACTATCCGCGCGGTATAACTTTTTAATATTTTCTAAAGATGGTTGTGAGTGGAGAAGTGGGAAAATATTAGGATAAAAGTAAGAAATATTATTTAATTGAAAACGAGAAAGATTAAAATAGTAATCTTATTATAATTAAATGAAGGGTTTGGATCAAATACAAACGAAATTAACGTGCTAATTATGAGAATCAAGTAGAGTAATTATATATACAAGTAGAGTAATTATGTAATTACATCGTTGAGTAATTAATTATTCTACGATGTAGTTACATAATACTCTAATTGTGTATATAATTACTCTATTTGATTTTCACAATTAAAATGTTAATTTTGTTTGTACGTTAAGTTTTCCCACTTAATATGCATAACAAATGGGCTAGGAATGTTCTTAATTGTGTTTTTTTATTATATTATATATACCTTGAGAAAGAAATCCGACTAGGAAGAAACAAAGAAAATATTAAAAATAAACTTTATGACCTGATCCATCTTTTTAGAATGGTTAAGCAACTAGCAACAACATTCAGCTAATGTAAGTCAATTCTTTTTAGATGAAATCTTCAACTTTAAACTACGGATTCTCCAATTTTTTTTTTAACTTGAGAAATTGTTTTATTATTTTACTAGTGTTATAATGTTTCGGCATTCAGTTATCTATCGATTTAAAAAAAACAACAACCTATCAGATGTGGTCACGAAAACTAACCAAAGTTTAATAATAACAACAAAATACATATAACTAAAATCACATAAACAATCTCCTAATTCTACTCATTCTAAAATGTTAACACAACCTCAAAATCCCCATTATCTTTTTATTTTGAATGTGTATGTGTCATTGTCCAGTCACTTGAATATGGGATAAAAATATAACACGTAATTTTCTTTTACCGGGTGTCATATGACCAAGCCAACCCCCATATCATCATCAACTATACATTTTTCATCCACTAGTGTCTCGTGACCAGTTCCATCTACCATGATTCATTATTTCCATGTCATCAAGATGTGATGCAAAGTACTGTATTTATATTTTCTATCAACAAGCTGATGCAAACACGTGATTTTTTGTCAAACATCTCGTTTATTAATAATAATAAAGTTGTAAACACAAACCCGTTCTAAGAGTTTATTTGTACTTTTCTTGCACATTAATTTTTTTAAAAAGAAATGAGCAAATTGAACCATATAGTTGAGAACATGTCGGAGCATGTTCTGGTGCTTATTCTATCCCAACTTGTAAGATATACTAGCCGGCAATGGTTCATTCTTTGCCAATATCCTATTTCACGATCGAGAATCCTTGGACTTTGGATATCTATATTATATTGAGTATCCAATTAAATCTTTTAAACTAGTTTTATTTTTCAAACACAAAATCTAGTTACTAATCAGGATACATTTTTTTAATGTAACCTTATGAAATCCACAATTTCACATAGTTCAATGTATTCTTATTATAGGTTTTAATGTTTACATCAAGACAGGTGACAAACGGGTAACAAGCAGCATCGCTAGTTCAAATTTTTGATATCAAAGGAACGAGATATCACTTTATCAAATTAGATGTTTAACTAAAAATTACGGATTTTGCGACTGCAATGCATGCGTTTTACATCCAAAGCATCATTGTGTTGATGTTGGCATGAATATCAAAAAGAAAACAAATGGATTAGTGCGTTATAATTATGCAATATGCATCATTGCATGAGTGTGTTATAATGTGAATATCTTAATGATACGATGTTAACCATAAAAGATAGGCAACCAAATGAAAGCGTTAACCCCACTTGATTATTAAATTATATGTATCTTAAATGCTAGTGTCGACTCTAGCTCCCACACAGTTTCGGAGTTTCTACTATTCATAAGTTATATATTCTTATTGCATGGTATTGAGTTTTCATTTTTTTTCTTTTTTTAGGTGAATGGAAATTCACTCCATTCAATTTTGTCCACGTGCTTCATGTACATAACTCAGGAAAATGAGTTTTACACATATTTCATTAGGCCATCCGGTATGGTTGAGGGTCCTTGAATGACCTCCGCATAACACCATCCCCTTACCCGTTTCTTATGCGTGACATGACCAGCATGAGCTAGGTCACGCGGGTCACAAAGGCCTTCTCCATTTCTTGTTTTTTTTTTGTTTTCTTTAAAGATGGTGAAAATGGGAGATGAGAAAGAGAATGAAGGATGAGAAAGATGGAGAATAGTTGTGATGAGTGGTGACAGCTGAGAATGAAGGAACGGGGAAGATGGAGAATGGTAGGATTTGTTTCATATAGTTTGAGTTTTCTTATCATAATATTAAGTTAAATGTGCCCTTTTCTTTTCTTTCTAAATTCTGAATTTTCAATAAATACTATGTAAATATTAACAAAGTGAGTAATTATCTATTTAGTAAAATGGGTGTTACAAATTAAAATAAAACCGTGTTGCGTCTAGTAATGTACAATTAGTTGAAGCATAAATGTATTATTTTAGCTTATAATATACAATGTTTTATATAGTTGCGAATATATTATTTACTCAAATTCGATTTGTCCATACCAATGTGCAACTGATCAAAGTTTAAAGCATCGTTTCAAGGTAAGTTATACATCAATCAAATCGTATCTTTCTTTCGATCAAAAACCATGAAACATTTACTTGAAACTCGGATAAATTTAACAGAGATTCAATGAGAAAAAGAATGTGTAAATGTAGAACTGGTAAAAATAATATTCTCATGTAAAATTATTATTGACTAACCATAAAAATAAGATTATTAAAATTACAACTAAACCTCCTAATACACAAATACCTCCTCACTTGTAAACAGTTATTATGTGGAGGTGCTTCTATGAAGCACACAACCATGTTGATTATTGAGTTGAGGCCCTTCGTCAAAAAAACTTAATATAAAATGTGGTAGTTAGTAACTACTACAAATTACCTGGTCTATTATTAAATGGGGCATAAAATACAAAAACGGTGAAGACTTTCCCTTAATTTTATTAAGTCAATGCGTCTTAAGGGAGTTGGATTGGGACATTCTTACTAACATATGCCTATTAATTAATATATTATTAAGTATACTAATTTTGAACAATATATATATATATATATATGAAGTTTCTCTACCTACACATTATATATGAGAAAATTAAACTACAGGTATACAAATGAACCAAGTCATATAAAGTATATATATGTTTATAACTAATTGAATATAATAATAGGAATAATTTACCTAATACTAATTGAGTTCCTTTAGTATACTATTAAAGTCAATTATAAGTTTTTCTAACTATAAATTATAAAAATTCTTCAAATCATACAAGTTTCATTATTATTCTATTCCTGTGAGCCTTATTTTTTTATTTTTATTTTTTACAAATGAAAAGATTTTTTTAATGTTAAGCACACTAACTGAAACATATATAAATCTCGAATAGTATCAAATTTGTTTCTTAAATTTGACATTAAATAGAAGATAACATTGAAAAAAAAACAAATTCACTAAATAATAATATTTTTTTAAATTAAATTCATGATTTTCTTAACTCAACTTTTAAATTTAACACTACTAGTAACCAACTGTTAAATAACATTTATAAAACGTTCCACAACAATGAAACGTTAAGTGCTTTTTAGGTTGTGTATTAGTGATTTAACTAACAAAAACTAGTTATAGAACCACATCAACACTATGTTATTGTCATGTAGACAATGAATTTTAACTTACTCTTTAACATACGCATGAGTTAACTAGGTTTAATTAGACTTTTTTTAATTGTGATTGGTTGTTGGTGAGGTGGACCTCAACTTTTAAGCCTCCACAGGCGTTATCGTGATGATGATGAAGGGGTGGGGGTGGGGGTGGGGGCATGACACCAAAGGGTGTTGTGGTTTGACGGGGTTAGATTGGCCAATGACGTCTCCACACCTCCATAACGAATAATCTAAGCTAATAAACTATAAGCGATTTCATTATAACAACATTGGAGCTTGTTGATTATTTCATAGTTGTATTCCTATAATAAAAACAATGACAATTAAAACTATAATAATATACTAACAATAAAAATAACATAAATATAATAATAAGAAAGAATAATTAATTATAATATGTGGGTGATCAGACGAGAGACCTAACAATTGATAAGAAAGAAAATTGATCACCGACTACAGTAGGCCACGACCTTTTCTTCTTATTCTTATTCTTTGACGAATAATACATTTTACCATCCAATCTATTTGAGAATAATATAAAAAAGAAGCTCCATCTTCTAACTAAAGCTCTATTAAATAGTTATTTTTATATAGCACGGGTTCAAAGTCGCATATCCGACTTAATAGTGAACCGAAAATCCGAAATATCCGGGAAAATATAATTATAAATTTTTTTAAGAAATATTTTTAAAAAGGTCAGACTAAATGTACCTCCCTCCCTTGCCATCCATACCCCCCCATCCCACCCCTTGAACTTTCATTTTCCCTTAACATTTGTAATTGACATGTTAGTCCCTCTCATTTTATTATATAATTCTCTCAAAATATTAAATAAAAAACTATTAAATTTTTTTATTTTTGTTTTACAGTTTTATATATTTTTGTTATTTATTTTATTATTTTATTTCTTTAAGATCTTATCAAAAGTTTGCTTATTTTTTTTACATGTATTAAAAAGTACTGTATGTTTTCTCTAGCTAGATTTTTTTTATAAAACGTATTCAAAACAATTTGATTTTATTTGTTAGGTTTGAATACATGAGATTAATGTTATATGAGAAAAGAGTCAATTTTTTTGTCAAGTGGTATGTTATTTAACCTTTTTATTTATAAAAAATAATATTATTTTTTATAAAAAAATGTAAACTATAACGCTCTCCAAAAAAATTAAAACATGTATAGAAAAAAAACATTTTTTTAAAACAAGAAAAAACATTTTTTATATAAGAATAAAAACATTTTTCTAAGTAAGAAAAAATATGTTTTTATTAAAGGCTTTTAAATATTAATAAAAGGGTAAATAACAAAATATGCTAAATAATAATAGAAAAAAGTGCTTTTATAAAAATAATAATGATAATAAAAGATAACAAAATGACAAGGAAACAACAAAAAGGTCTAGATTGTATTAGTGTAAAACTTGAATAAGGGGATATGTTTAGTAAGGTATGTTTAGTAAAAATGGATGAGAGGGGGTATGTTTAGCAGCACCCTTTTTAAAAATATTTTGGATATCCGAAAAATCATCTGAAGTATTTGAAATATCCGAAATTATCCGAAATAACTGAAAATTATCCAAAAATATCCAAAATATCCAAAAATCATCCGAAATTTATAAATAATATTTATTATTTAATAATAAAAAATACTTTGGATATCCGACAATTTCTAAATCACTATCCAAATCTGAATCTGAAACCGAAAATTCAGATATCCGAGATTTGGATATCCGAATTTTCGGATAATTTGGATTCGGATTTTCGGATATTTCGGATATGAATTCGGATTTTTTTAACCTATTTTGTTAGGGCTAAGTCTAAGGTTGACTCGTCGATCGCCGTAAGACCGTATCCCCTGATACATGGAAACAATATGGAATCCGTAAGCTCTCACTTTATGTCGGGTTCGAATTGAATTTAATTTTACATTACGATGAATTAAGTTGTAAATAAGAAAAAAAAAGATATTTATAAAAAATAGTAGTAGGGGTATTTGGGATTCCTTATTTTACCTCCTTATAGGTTATAAGTTATAAGGTGCTTGAGAAAATTAGGTTTTGTAAGTGTATAAGTTATAAGTTACAATTTGTAAAAGCATTCTCATCCTATACTCTAAAAGTAAGCAAAAGAAGTTTGCAAATTATATGGTGGTGTTTTAAGTATTTGTGAGTGTAAATGATATGGTGGAGAAATAAAATGTAGTTATTTTTTGTAAATTTAGGGAAACAAAGTTTGCCTCTATTTATTTTGTAACATTTTTTGAATTGGTTGTGAGTAGATGAGAGATAAAACTATAATGATAAATATATATAAAAAATATTATTTAATTGAGTAGAAAATAAAAATGTAGTGTTTTTTAGTGTAGTTATAGAAATGATGATGAATGATAGGCTGAGAGTGCTTTATCTTCTACCTTATGACTTAAAATAAGTCATAAGGAGGTAAATAAGCAATCCCAAACACCTCCTAAATTCACAAGTTGAATTTTTATACTATATAAGCAAAATATTAACAATAAATCAGGTATTTTTTACGACTAAATATTACATTCTATATAGATATTCCTTTTATATATAACACAAACCGAGCTACATCTGGATAATGGATAAGCGACCAACAAGTTGCGCCGCTATCCCCTTTTGAATCGCAAAACCTATTCTACTAAATATAAATCCTTGGTGTGAAATCTGAAACCATTGATTTATTTCACACCATAATTGCAAATCTGAAACCTTAAATTTCTTTTTTTTTCCTATTTTTTTTCACTATTTTCACATTTATGTTAAGGGGGAAGGAACGCCTTCGGATAGCTATCTTTGAGTATGATACCCGAATTAAGATACCAAAATGTGGTTGCCCCTTACCCGAGCACAATTAGCCGTTGGAGACGATATATTATAGTTACAAGTTATATTTTAATTTATTTATGTATTTTAACAATTAAACTTTATTATATATATTTAACCTTAATCAACCAATTTTTACGTAAAAACTTTCATTCGTCCATCATTCAAACTCTATCATACCCATTTTATTATTTTTCAAATCACCTACAACAAATGCCACTGAGAGCACGACCGTTTCCATGAAGTGATGATGATTGGTCGCTTTGGCAACGACTTGGATGTACATGATGAACAATAACAACCACAATTGCCGAGATGCGTGAATTGGAAGCATATTTAGAGGCACATTGTCAATATTGAAACCTAATCTCTAAGAGGGGTTTAATTATGAGGTTGCATGGGATGTTCTAAGAAATCATATCTTCTTTGTGACTATGGATCCGCCTCCGAGGTCAACATGACCCTGACACCGGGGAATCCAAAGTGGATGATTAATGTTATGTTTTTGAATTTAGTATTCTAATTTATGTTTTATTTTCTTTAATGAATGTTTAAGTTCTAAAAATGAATGTTATTTTAGATTTTATTTGCATTTAAAAAAGTGAAAAAAAGGATGGGGGTTGATGTTGAAAATGATACGACAGTGTACTTGAGACTTGAGAGAAGCGCCCCTTCCTCGTTTAAAGTTTTTTTTAATAATCACAATTTGGCTTTTGATAAGACAAAATGGATTCCTAGTAACAAAAGAAAACGGTATTGTTGAAGATGATAATACAAGAAGAAACTTTTTCTAGAGAATACAACATTAATGCCATACCAGCTATCGACTAGTTATAATAGATTGCATACTTTAAATGGTAACATATTGTTTGTTTTTTCAAACATGGTTAACTTTGCCCACCCCCAACAACACCACACATGCACATAAACGCATGCACATGCAAAATCTGATATCGAGTCGTTCGCAAGTTGATTAAAACATTTACACCCCTAGTTGTGACCAACCATTACAACAATTAATCTAACTTTCTAGACTTGATATGTTGTTGTAACTTTTATTTACACAAATACCCTTGAAGTGTCTAACCGGTTATAATTATATATCCAACTTATATTGCTTTCAATACCATAATATATTTGAATATATTTAAATGGACACATGTATCACTCACTCTAAAATCTAAATCTCACACATAGTGATATGATGTATACAAAAGTGTTACACTTTTCACGAGCAAAAAGGTAGCTTTTTAGAAGTTTTATTGTTTCAATACCCGTTTTGCTATATTTTTTTTTCTTGGATATATGCATAGAAATGAAATAAGAGTAAAATACAAGACGTAGCTAATTAACCAACCAACCAACCGCTGGTTGATGTCTTCATGGTTCACCTCAAAATTCTTGGGTGGAAACATTCAAATATGAAAATATCCAACAGTTGGAGAAGACGTGATATTTGGTGGGTTGTTTCCTCTAATATGTTTAAATTCGTATAAAATATTAAAAGAATTATTGTGACAGCTTGTTTTATGCATTAAACAAATATACATGACTTGTATAAATTGAGTTCAATTCTCATTAGTTTTCAACAAATAAAATCATTCCTTGCTCAAGGTTTTTAGAGATAAGAAGTTCAGAACTAAGAAAACCAAAAGGTTACCTTCTCATATGGTAAGGTTTAGGGAGTTGAGGCCTTGGCCTCAACTTGTGTGCGCTTTTGCTTTCTTAGTGATCGCCACTGTCGTTGCTGACGAATCATATAAATATGATTCACCATTGCCTTATGGTGATTGGAAATTGCCTCCACCGGTGAAAAACAAATGGACATATCCACCTTACATTTATACCTCCCCACCACCTCCGTCGCCATCTCCACCGCCACCATATTTATACAAGTCTCCGCCTCCACCGTCACCTTCTCCACCTCCCCCTTATGTGTATAAATCTCCACCTCCACCATCACCATCTCCACCGCCCCCATACGTTTACAAGTCTCCTCCTCCACCATCCCCATCCCCACCACCTCCATATGTGTACAAGTCTCCTCCTCCACCCGTACACTCACCACCACCTCCATATGTTTACAAGTCTCCACCCCCACCATCACCATCCCCGCCACCTCCATATGTTTACAAGTCTCCTCCTCCACCGTCACCATCTCCACCACCTCCATATGTGTACAAGTCTCCTCCTCCACCCGTACACTCACCACCACCTCCATATGTATACAAGTCTCCTCCTCCACCCGTACACTCACCACCGCCTCCATATGTTTACAAGTCTCCACCCCCACCCCCACCATCACCATCCCCACCACCTCCATACATGTACAAGTCTCCTCCTCCACCTATACATTCACCACCACCTCCATATGTGTACAAGTCTCCTCCTCCACCAGCACACTCACCACCACCTCCATATATGTACAAGTCTCCACCCCCACCATCACCATCCCCGCCACCTCCATATAATTATAAGTCTCCTCCTCCACCCGTACACTCACCACCACCTCCATATGTTTACAAGTCTCCACCCCCACCATCACCATCCCCGCCACCTCCATATGTTTACAAGTCTCCTCCTCCACCATCACCATCTCCACCACCTCCATACGTATACAAGTCTCCTCCTCCACCCGTACACTCACCACCACCTCCATACGTATACAAGTCTCCACCTCCGCCATCACCATCCCCGCCACCTCCATATGTGTACAAGTCTCCTCCACCCGTACACTCACCACCACCTCCATATGTTTATAAGTCTCCACCCCCTCCATCATCGTCCCCGCCACCTCCATATGTTTATAAGTCTCCACCCCCACCATCACCATCCCCGCCACCTCCATACGTGTACAAGTCTCCTCCTCCACCCGTACACTCACCACCGCCTCCATACGTATACAAGTCTCCTCCTCCACCCGTACACTCACCACCACCTCCATATGTTTACAAGTCTCCACCCCCACCATCACCATCACCATCCCCACCACTTCCATACGTGTACAAGTCTCCTCCTCCACCCGTACACTCACCACCACCTCCGTATGTTTATAAGTCTCCACCCCCACCATTACCATCCCCGCCACCTCCATACGTGTACAAGTCTCCTCCTCCACCCGTACACTCACCACCACCTCCATACGTATACAAGTCTCCTCCTCCACCCGTACATTCACCACCACCTCCATATGTTTACAAGTCTCCACCCCCGCCATCACCATCCCCACCACCTCCATACGTGTACAAGTCTCCTCCTCCACCCGTACACTCACCACCACCTCCGTATGTTTATAAGTCTCCACCCCCACCATCACCATCCCCGCCACCTCCATACGTGTACAAGTCTCCTCCTCCGCCTGTACACTCACCACCACCTCCATACGTATACAAGTCTCCGCCTCCACCATCACCATCCCCGCCACCTCCATACGTTTACAAGTCTCCTCCTCCACCATCATCATCTCCACCACCTCCATACGTGTACAAGTCTACACCTCCACCTGTACACTCACCACCACCTCCATATGTTTACAAGTCTTCACCTCCAGCATCACCTTCTCCACCACCTCCATACATATACAAGTCTCCACCTCCACCCGTACACTCACCACCACCTCCATATGTTTAGAAGTCTCCACCCCCGCCATCACCATCCCCACCACCTCCATATGTTTACAAGTCTCCTCCTCCACCATCACCATATCCACCACCACCATACGTGTAAAAGTCTCCACCTCCACCCATACACTCACCACCTCCTCCATATGTTTACAAGTCTCCACCTCCACCATCACAATCCCCACCACCTCCGTACATTTACAAATCTCCTCCTCCGCCGTCTCCTTCACCCCCACCACCATACATCTATAAGTCACCACCTCCACCATCTAAGTCTCACTTACCACCGGTTTACTAATACAATTCTCCCCCACCTCCGGTCTATTACTAAAACACGAACACTTTCAACATTTCAACATGCAAAAAGTATAAAGTATTTCCTTTCTGTGAAGTTATACATCAATAAATTTTACAATATGTTTTTATTCTTACACAAATGTATCCATGAGTTAATAATGTCTCAATGTGCTATAACCTTGGTATATTTATTTTTTAGACATCATGTACCTTATTGTTCCTTATATTGATTGGTTTTTCTATCATCATTTGTATTTCTGAATGATAAATGTTTGGTACTTGTATTGTATTTTTACCTCTTTTTACATAGCTTATATAATAAATGCTCTAAGCCAACTAGAAACATGAGTAAGTCTCCATCTCTACCATGACTTATCCCTAGCTACCACCTTAATATATTTAATAATTCTCCAATCTCCACCCATTCCATCACCATTCACCACCTCCACATGTGTTATCCTACCACCATCTCCTTCACCCAACCGCCATATGTTTAGCCAAGTATAAGAGATCCAAATAATAATACATGGATATATGAAATAAGCAAAAACCTAGTAAGTATTCAAACTACATGCACCATGAAATTTTTGAAGTATAAATGCACAACAATTTACAAATATGACGTATATGAATATATGATAATGATTTCTTTTTAAAACTACGCATATGTAAATGAGCTAGGCTTAATTACACAAATCATGGTTTATATATATGCACCATGTTTAATTTACATACATGTAGCCACATAAATCAGGAACATAACTGAGATCTAACTAATATAGAAGGCGCGTATGTGTAGGTTGAATATGAGTATTTATGATTTAAAAAAGTGGAAGTTTTAACATTCTGCCAAGCTCATACAGTTCTGCAAGAGACTGGCTTATTCACATCAGATATACATCTTATATAACAGTACAAAGTGATCAATGCACATACACTTCTGCATTAATGCATACAACATGGTTTCACTAAACACTGAGTTTGGGTCGGAAATCAGGTTTGACAAATGGCGCACTAAACTCGTCATTACAAGCCATTCGTATTCGCTCGGGAGTTGCAGGATTGTCAAGAGGAAACCAACCATAACACCCTGATTCAGATCTTGCAGCTATGATTGCATCTTTAATGGCAAAAAATACAGATGAAGCCAGAAAGAATGGCGGTTCGCCAACAGCTTTTGACGAATGTATTGCCTTGTCATTTGGTGCATCCTGAGTGTCACAAAACATATTAACTATAAAACATATACTTCATACATTTTTGGTGTATTTGTTTAAAAGTGAGCTATGCACCTTGAGTAGAGAAACCTTAAACTTGAAAGGTACATCATTAACAGATGGAATTTTGTAATTTCCGGGACCTGCGGTGAACAAGAAACCGGGCGCAATCCATTTGTGAGATTCATCACCCCATTTTAACTCCTCGAGAGCCACCCATCCCATACCTTGAACAAATGCTCCTTCAATCTGCATCCAAAAAAAAAAAACTTTTTAAAAAATGCCATCAAGAAATTATGTAAATGTATAAGAATGAACCTGTCCAATATCAATGGCTGGGTTGATGGAGAATCCAAGATCCAATATGACATCAGCAGCCCTCGTGTGGAAATCCCCGGTTAACGTATCGATTTCCACTTCAGCAAATGCAGCTCCATATGTGAAATATCTGAACGGATGGCCTTTTCCGGTTTTCCAGTCGAAACTAATGTCAGGGGTGATATAAAACCCGTGTGCAGAAAGATCTACACGCTCGACATAGCACGCATTAACCAACTACAAAAGAGACATAAATGAAAAACAGTCCTTCAATTGTTAAAATTGCTAAATAATTCAAATGTCATTAATGATTTAATGTACCTCAACAAAAGTAGCACATTTTTTCATAGATGCAATTGGCTCCATTCTTGCTTTTATTTGCATACACGCATCTAAAACTGCAGCGCCATACATATCAGAACTAGCTGAAGCGGCTGTTGGAGATGCATTAGGAACCTAATCACATATCAAAACTCAAAAGTTATTAATAATGTAACATTCAACAAAATATTATTTCTAAGTAAATATCTTTTATTACCTTGTCAGTACTAGTTTCAGAAATAAATACCGAACTAAGCGGAATTTCAAAGGCAGAAGCCGCAATTTGGGTCACTTTTGTATGTAAACCCTGACCCATCTCTACACCACCATGTGTGACTAACACGGTCCCGTCTGTATACACTTGAACCAGTGCACCTGCCTGCAGCCATTGAACCCAAATACATATATTAATTAGTATATGACCCCAATATAAAACAGGCCATATACTAATAAACCGAATAAGAGCACTCTAATAACTATAATTAACATTAATGACACATAATTAAAATATAATCACCTGGTTCATGAACTTGGTTGTAAACGCAATGCCAAATTTAGTAGGAATCATGGCAATTCCGCGTTTCTTCCATCGGTTACGACGATTAAACTCTTCAACTTCACTTCTAACTTTTACAAAGTTGCAGGATGTCTTGAGTTCATCCCACAACCGATGCAAAGTACAGTCTTGAATTTGTTGACCAAAGTGCAATATTGACCCGTCACGGATGAAATTCATTTCCTGAAACCAAATCATACTTTTTAATGTTTTAGTGATAATAAATGCTAATCTTGATTAATTATAAAGAACATTACTCTTATCTCTTCTGGGCTTTTGTTAACTTCTATAGCAATTCTTTGAATCCAGTTTTCAGTAATTAGCATACCTTGGGGCCCACCAAATCCTCTAAACGCGGTGTTACTAGGATAATTAGTGAAACAAACATGCCCGTTAACTCTAACATTTGGAATCTCATAAACATTATCTGATTGAAACATCGCTCGTTCGAGTACTGCTTGAGATAAATCAAGTGAATTCCCGGCATTGTTATAGATTTCAAGATCTAAAGCTAGCACCTTTCCTTCATTTGTGAACCCAACCTAAATAATATAATTATATCATCATTTTTAGTCAACAGTAATCAAATCATTACTTTGACCAGTTAATATGAAATCTAAACTAGTTATACACTTATACCTTATATTTTCCAAGAAAACTATGTCGTTGACCGGATACCTGCATATCTACGTCTCTGTCTAGTGTAAGCATCACGGGCCGGTTCAACAAGTATGCTGGTACAAAAGCAACAGTTGCAAAGTAAGCCGATCGGGTCTCTTTCCCGCCAAATCCACCACCAATTCGTTTCACCTTGCAAACCACTTTTGACATTGGGAGACCGAGCGCTTGGGCCACATACTTTTGGTGCTTTTGTGGTGCCTAAATGCAACCAAATAATAATATAGCATCATTTTTAATCATTATATGGAAAAAAAAAAGACTCATTCGTTTTTTGGGTACGGGTTTTTACCTGAGTAGATGAAATCATGTGAACCTCATTACCACCATCCATGGTCCAAACATAGGTGCTATGTGGCTCCATGTAAAAGTGTTCTTGACCCCCAATATGAACCTCACCCTCAATGATCTTATCGCATTGGTTTGACTGAAAACATAAGTCAACATCCCACATTACTTAACTGCCTGTGAGAATTCGGAAAATAACTTTTGAGCTTGACAGCATCCTCGATGGATAATATTGCAGGCAGAGGTTCATACTCAATAACCACTTTTGTTGCAGCAATCTTTGCGTTTTCGTGAGTGTCAGCAACAACCACTCCTACAACCTGCAATACATAATTAGGATCATAAGACATATATGATATATTATTAACGAACCCGTTTTGACCGGTTAATTCTGAAAACAAGTACCTGGCCCACACAAGTGATGGTCTCAGAAGCAAAAACTTCCTCATCTAAAACAATAGCCCCGGTAAGATTATCACCCGGGATATCTTTGGCAAAACAGATGCCAGCAAATCCATGTGATGACCTGGCACCCGAGTCATCGATTGAAAGTAAACGCGCGTGAGGCCTTTTACTTAATATCAAAGCAGCATGTAAACCGTCAGGTGGCATCGGGGTGTCGTCTGTGTACTCAGCCTCTCCTGTTACTTGAAGTCTTGCTGACATATGAACCTCAGGTGACCCCACAGCGGTTCCGTGTTTTGTAATTTCATAATCTTGACTACCCGTGACAGGTGGACGGTGACATGGCTCGATAGCCGATAGATAGGACTCAGGTACAGATTCGTTAAACGAATCTTGACCGTCCATTTGATGACACACCCACAAGAAGAATTTGAAAAAGAAACTTAAAGTCAAAGACTTGCGGAACTCCACCATGCCACCTGGCGCGTGTTCACCAATCCCAACATCCTGTTTCAAGATTTCCAAAGAAGCCTGCAAAAGCTCCTTACTCCACTCCTTAGTTATCAAATAATCCTTTGTCTTTACAGCTGATAATGAAACCGGACCGACACCACCGTACACTATACACGCATCCGAAACAATCCATTTATTATTAATCTTTTCAAGAAACACACGCATTCCACCGTTCACAATTGCAATGTCATCATCCCGTCTATGAGCCTGCTTAAACTCTTTCACAAACTCAAACTCACGAGTCCACGGAACACAAACCGATAAAAGAATCTCGTTTTCCCCCAAATCCACTTTTCGATAATCCAAAAAGAAATCTCCCGCCAAAACCGTTCTAACGTTTCCTTTACAGCCAACAACCTTAAACTTTGCTCCTGACGCCATCCAAAGTGGATTCAAATCTGAAATCGGGCTCGCAGTGCATATATTCCCGCCAACCGACGCCACGTTTCTTATCTGGGTCCCGGCAAACCACTTTAACTGTTGAATAATAGCCTTGCAAGATGTTGTTTCATAAACCGGTCGTTCTTCAACAACTTTTTTTAAAAATGTTTGAAGCTCGGAGAGCCTAACACCAGCACCGATCTCCACACCGTCATGGTCAGCAGTCAATATATTAAGCTCGGGTACACGGGTCACAGATATGAAAACCAGGTAGTGAATTTTCTTTAACCTGGTTTCGATTCCCAATTCCGTGTTTCCCACAACTAATTTTGCATCAGGGTATCTTGACTTCAACTCCAATACATGTTTTAACAGTAGCGGTCGATGCCATTTGATCCCACCGAGTCCACTTAAGTTCAAATAACTTGATTTCCTCGTTAAAAGCTGTGGCGGGAAAATGAGTTATTTGTTTGCATATGAAGTTCCATCAATTTCGTTATAAGAAACCGGTTTAATGGTTTCTTTATTTGGCCTACAAGAACAGGGTTTACCAGTTGAAGGACAAATAAAGTCACCATCTTTATGTTCTTGTAATGAAACAGAACCGCCACTTGTGTATAACAAATCATTGGTTTTTGCAAAGACTTGAAATGCATCAAGGATTGGTCGGTAACCGGTGCATCTGCATAGATTTCCCGCAAGGTTTTCTTCAATTTGGTGTTGGGTAGGTGGGGTTTTGCTGGATCTTAATAATGCATACATTGACATGATAAATCCAGGTGTGCAAAATCCACATTGTGACCCGTGACGACTTGCTAATGATTCCTGAACTGGATGCAAACCGAGTTTCCGATTCCCTACTCCTTCCACTGTGATTACATGCATTCCTTCAACAGAATATAGTGGAGCCAAGCAAGCATTGATTGCATAGTGCCTGAAAAAAAATGATAAAAAAATGTACTAAAAACAATTGATAAAATAATAAAGAACTGATTCGGGTATAAAGCTAGAGACTAACACGCATTTGTTGGAATTATGATCAAAGTAAGATACCATGACAGTGCATGCACCACAACCGCCTTCACCGCAGCCTAGCTTGGTTCCTGTCAAACCTGCATCTATATCACCACAAGAGGGAGCAAAGGGAAACGGTACAAGTCAGATGTTAAGTCGCGCATTGAATGAGAAAGGCGACATACTAGAATTGATCAATTGTATCCTAACATAGTAACATCGTGTATTTCTATCTTCTACTACTCCTACTTTGAACCATAACTTTTGTATCATTTAGTACGAAAAGAAATCACATATTTGCATAAAGATTGTGAATGTGAAACTTAATGTATCATCATTTAAGGATAGCATATCAAGTATAGATTGTGGTTCAACTTCCAAGTTCTCGTGAAACTTAGTATATTATTACACATAAAAGGCAGTATCTTCATTTTTAGCAGCGTATGTAACTACCCCAGTACCCGAGTGAGTCTTCCTGGATGTCAACCGTTCATAATGATTTTGGCGCTCCAGGCTCGACTCACCCAGGAACACCATCAAGGAGGAAACCCCCCACTGTGGTAAAACCCCCCCCATTGAGTCAGGTTTCGAACCTGAGACCTCAAGGATCCCAGGCCTTAACCATAACCTCATTTCATTGGACCAGAAGGCCAATTGCTAAAAAACAGTATCTAATACCAGATAACACTACAAAAACAACTTTACCCCGGTACCAACAGACAATAGTATAATACAGGACAGTGGATAACAAAAATCACGTTCAGGGCCGGCTATGAGGTAGGGCCCGGTGGTCGACGACACCGGCCCGACACCTCAATAGGCCCGAACTTTTTTTGTTTAAATTATATATATTTATTTAAAAAAGAATATGTATTCTTAATGTTTAAACGCAAATACTCAACTAATTTTAGGACCAAAATTTTTTTCGCCTTCTGTCCAAATTTTTTTCACATTTCTCGGAGACGGCCCTGAGCGTGTTAATCAGAATTTAAAGATAAAGTTTGTAGTGTTTTAAACCTCTGAGATATTGTAGTAGTGTTAAGTGAGCCAAACCATCAGGAAGAACTTTACAGACTCCATTAACATACAAAATAGCTTCATTTGATGATGCTTCTGTCTCATCTTCTCTCTTCAATGACCCCATAAGCTTGCTGTCTCTGTGTCTAAATTACTAAAATGTAAATCTGATTACATAGATGAAGATGGCTACTTTATTATGACTTACTTTTTGTTTATGTTTCGTGGAAACTCAGGTTGAGTGGTCGGACTTCTCTTTTGTAATCCATGTCAGCAGTCTTTATCTCTTGTGGCTCTGGATGGTAATTTACAAACATGCCCCCGGGTTTCCACTTTCTATTTATTTATTGGCCAATCATGCCAAATACCAACAGTTTTATGCTTTTTATCCAATTTGTTATATTATTTCTGTAAAAGATTTTTTTTTAATAGAATAAGAAATTATAATTTATACAATTTAATAAATAAAACTTTACTTGTGACACGTGTCCTCAAATTAGCCACCTCTTTCTCTCAAAATCCCGCCTCTCACCACACTCCTTTCATAACCCTAATCTACAACCACAATCACTCCCAAACATCTATTGTGCAAATCTATATCTTCTCTTCAGAAAATCTTTCGTAATGTTTCAATCCATCAAATCCCATTCTCAAAATCACGGGCGACCGAAACTTCCAATTTCATCTCCATCGCTGCTATCAAACTACAGCTTCCACGCCGTCGATGACTTTTCAAACGAAATCAAACCCTAATCGATCTGTAATCAGTATATCTAAATCCTCTCAATGCCAACAACCCTCATCAAAACTTAGGGCGGAGTCACCAACAATTGATTTCTCTCACATGGTACCTCTCTTTCTGTTAGTTTTTTATGTCTTTTGAAATTTCATTTAATTCAACTACTTTGTGAATTAGGGATTCGATTTTTATATGTTTCCGTTATATGATATCTGCAGTTCCAAATATGATGCATTTTAACTCTAAACCTGATGTGAACAGGGGATACAAGGTACTCAGCCATCTTGATTAGTGTGATTACAGTGGTACATTATTGTTCACAGATATGCATTTCTTCTTTTTATTACATTAGTGCTTTGAATCTTAACAGTATTTTATGATTTCATAATACTTTGATTAAAACAATATGGTTTACATAACAATAACAATAAAGTTTTTGTCTTTCATAAAAGTTTTCTTATAAAAGCCCATTATAAGTATTGATTGTTAAAAACTTATAATATTCAATTTGATTTCTATCGTCTCATTTTTATTTGAGTATATATTTAACAAATCTACAGATTTATTTTGATTATTTCAATACACTTCACACAATAAACGAATTTGTGGTTATTGCAGAGGATAGTAGTGTTTCTAATGCTTACGGTTTCTATCGGTTGTTTATATATTCGCCGATCAATGAAATTGTTATATTAAGAAGAGGTACGTTATTATTCAACTTCAAGTCGTTAATGTAACACCCCGACCAAAGGCGGATTATACATCGGGGCGCCACATATTGTTTCATTACTCGTGACACTATTGGGTGTCAATATTTAATAAATATATTCATTCACGCATGCGCAACGTATACATAAGATATAAATAAACCAACATAAATCAATATATTATAAATCAAAATATTCGAACAGTAATAACTTGTCTTGATACATTTTAATCTAGGTCCAAAAGTAAAAACGTCCTATGTGTCCACAAGCTCCAAAACAGCTACTGCAAACCTGAACACGTGTTAAAATAAACGTCAAACACTTGCGTGTTGGTGAGAAATCAAGTTTAATACAATACATAGATAGCAATAAATCTGCGCGCAACACGTGTATGTCTGGTGTTTAACAAGGGTGCAATCAGATTGTGATCAAGCCTAGATAGATCATAGCTCATAGTTCATAGTTCAATCCGTGCTCCCAATTGAGCACAAAAACGAGAAAACATCTGTGCAAGTGTAAACAAAGAAAACCGTAAACGATAGGTCTCCCGTGTTCATCTAATGGATCCATGAAAACTGCGGAATAGGCCGAACAAAGCGGTTAATGATACACACATACAAATAAACAGCCAAGTAAACGTCCTCAACACATGGGATACTGCGCGACTAAAGTTCATAAACAAGTTTAAGACTCTAAGTTTGTACGAACACATGAACATCCCAAAACATTAAAAGTAAAAAGGGATTAGATACGAGATTACTCACTTGATAAAGATGCGATGATAGATAACGCAAGAACCAACTTTAAGCAAGCACAAGTTAACCTATAAACAAGATTATTGTTTTAATGATTTGTTTTAAGTCTTGATTATAAGTTAGCATAATTAATAAGTTATTATATATAATATATATTACCGGAAAAGCAGGAAGAACAAGGAGGAAGACGGAGGCAGAGAGGGAGGACGGCAGAGAGAGCAAGGAGCAAGAGAGAATAAGAGAGATTAAGTGTTTTGTGTGTGTAGTGTTAGGAAAAATAATGTTATTATTTATAGAGAAACCCTAGGAGACATAAATCCAGAAAAAGGGGAAAAGATTCCAAGACAAACAGAACAAGACAAAACAAAAGATAACAAAAGATATGGCAGCTGCAGGGGGCAAGATAAAGCTGACAGGGAACAGAAAAAGGCATGGGAGAGGACAGATAAAGTTACTGGCTAAAGCATGGCAAAAGCAGATCTCAAAAGATAATGTCAGTCACTTTTTCTACCAACCAATGGGGTTGGTACGCATGCTGCGCCGAAAGTAACTATTCAGACATTAGATAGGTTAGGTCAACAGCTCAGAAGAAAAGACATTTACAAAAGCAAACGGCTAGAATAAACAGAAGATACAAGGGTTAAGCGCGGGAAGGCTGAGTGCGCGAGCGCGAAGGCTGGCACAATAATCCTTAGCGCACTGCGGGAAGAATCACAAATCCTTAGCGTGCTGCGTGAAGAACTAGAATTCTAAGCGCATCGCGGGAAGAACATACATTCTTAGCGCATTGCGGGAAGAACATGCATTCTTAGCGCGCTGCGAGAAGAGTTCTCTTCACGCATCGCAGGAACAAGATGTCTTCACGCAGGCTTCCATGTAAGGAGTCTGGCGCGTGGAGCTGCAGACATCCTTAGGCGGGAAGAACCAAAGGACAAGCAAAGAGTTAGAAGAAAAAGAGGGAAACAAGGCGGAAAGAGAGAAGGAAGATGCGGGAAGGAAATATATATTATTATTATTAAAAATAAAATATAAGTATAAATATTAAATAATAAAAGAAAGAGATCGGGTCAGAGAAACGGGTACCTGGGTCGGGTCGGATTCGGGCAGATGTCACAGTCTCCCCTACTTTAAGAAATTTCGTCCCGAAATTTATCTCGAAGTAGGTTGCGCAGAGAACAGGTGCGGGTACTTGATCTTCACTTGATCTTCCCTTTCCCATGTAAACTCGGCTCCGCGCTTGGACTCCCAGCGAACTTTCACGATAGGGATACGACTGCGCTTAGTTTGCTTAACCTCGCGATCCATAATCTCAACAGGCTTCTCAACGAAATGCATAGATTCATCAATTTGAACTTCATCAAGTGGAATGTGAAGGTTCTCGTCAGCTAAACACTTCTTGAGATTGGATACATGGAACGTTGGATGCACATTACTGAGTGCGGGCGGCAGGTCAAGTCTGTAGGCAACTTTTCCCACACGCGCGAGAATCTTGAATGGACCAACATAACGAGGAGCAAGCTTACATTTCTTCCCAAAGCGAACAACACCTTTCCAAGGCGACACTTTGAGGAGAACAAGATCACCAACTTGAAATTCGAGAGGCTTTCGCCTACGATCTGCGTAACTCTTCTGTCGGCTTCTGGCAGTCAGCAGATGATCACGGATCTTGGCGATTTTATCGGTTGTCTCTTGAACAAGTTCGGGTCCTGTGATTTGAGCTTCTCCCACCTCGCTCCAACAAATCGGGGAGCGGCACTTACGACCGTAAAGTGCTTCAAATGGGGCCATACCGATACTGGAATGATAGCTGTTATTATAAGAGAACTCGATCAAAGACAGGTGCGAATCCCAATTACCTCCAAAATCAAGAACACAAGATCGGAGCATATCCTCAAGAGTTTGAATAGTTCGCTCAGACTGTCCGTCAGTCTGGGGATGATATGCCGTACTCATGTCCAAGCGAGTTCCTAGCGCAAATTGGAGAGATTTCCAAAAGCGAGATATAAAACGGCAATCGCGATCGGATATGATGCTCAAAGGAGTACCATGGCGGCAGACAATTTCCTTGACATAAAGCTGCGCGAGTTGCTCAACACGGTAGTTTTCACGAATGGGCAGAAAGTGAGCAGACTTAGTCAATCGATCCACTATTACCCAAATGCTATCATGTTTGCTTGCTGTCAAAGGTAACTTGGTAATAAAGTCCATCGCTACACATTCCCATTTCCACGTAGGAATTTCTGGTTGTTCGAGCAAACCAGATGGGCGTTGGTGTTCAGCTTTTACTTTGGAACAAGTCAGGCATTTAGCTACGAACACAGCAATATCCTTTTTCATACCGGGCCACCAATAAGTTATGCGCAAATCCTTGTACATCTTATCAGCGCCAGGATGAATAGAATACCGAGATTTGTGCGCTTCACTCAGGATATCAGCGCGAAGATTCTCATCAAAGGGAATCCAAATGCGATTGAGATAGCAGAGAATTCCACTCAGATTAGGGACAAAATGCGCTTCCGCGCCACACGCTAACTCGGCGCGAAGGTTACCATTACTGATGGATGCGCGCTGCGCGTCACGAATGCGCGATTCAAGGTTGCTTTGGATCGGCGCAAAGTGAAGATGCGTGCGCGGCAAGATACAGTTAAGTTGGCAGGGTTTTCGGCTGAGCGCATCGGCTACCACATTAGCCTTACCAGGATGATACCGGATCTCACATTCGTAATCGCTGATGAGTTCGTTCCATCGGCGTTGTCTCATGTTAAGTTCCTTTTGATCAAAGATATGCTGAAGGCTTTTATGGTCAGTGTAGAGGATACACTTAGTGCCATAAAGGTAGTGTCTCCAGATCTTCAAGGCAAAAACAACTGCACCTAGTTCGAGGTCGTGAGTTGTATAATTCTTCTCATGAACCTTGAGTTGCCTTGATGCGTAAGCGATAACCTTGCCTCGTTGCATAAGAACACAACCGAGACCTTGGTTGGATGCATCGCAATACACGACAAAATCATCATTACCCTCAGGTAGCGCAAGAACAGGAGCTTCACACAACAAACGCTTGAGCGTTAGAAAGGCTTCTTCTTGCTTCGAGCCCCAAATATATGGTTTACCTTTGTGCGTTAGAGCTGTTAAAGGCAAAGCGATCTTCGAGAAGTTCGAAATGAAGCGCCGGTAATAACCAGCTAAGCCCAGAAAGGAACGGATCTCAGAAGGAGAGGATGGCGTAATCCAGTTCTTGATTGCTTCAATTTTGGATGGGTCGACATGAATACCCATCTTGTTCACAACATGGCCAAGAAACTGTACTTCATCAGACCAGAATTCACACTTGGAAAGCTTAGCATAGAGTTGCTCAGCTCTAAGCTTTTGCAACACCAACCGAAGATGTTGCTCGTGCTCGGCCTTGGTCTTAGAATACACCAGAACATCATCGATAAACACAATCACGAATTTATCCAAGAAAGGCCTACACACCCGATTCATTAGATCCATGAAAACGGCGGGTGCATTGGTTAAACCGAAGGACATGACCAAGAATTCAAAATGGCCATAACGAGTTCGAAAAGCAGTCTTCGGGACATCTTCATCGCGGATGCGCAACTGGTGATAGCCAGAGCGGAGATCAATCTTCGAGAAACAAGAGGCACCTTGGAGTTGATCAAAGAGGTCGTCAATACGCGGTAAAGGATACCGGTTTTTAATGGTGAGTTTGTTCAACTCGCGGTAATCAATACACATGCGAAACGATCCATCTTTCTTTTTAACGAACAACACCGGAGCACCCCAGGGCGAAGAGCTAGGGCGGATGAATCCTTTAGCAGTCAACTCTTGAAGTTGGCTTGCCAATTCTTGCATCTCAGCGGGCGCAAGACGGTAAGGAGATTTAGCTACGGGGGAAGCACCAGGGACAAGATCAATACGGAACTCGACTTCACGAGCGGGAGGGATACCAGGAAGATCATCAGGAAAAACTTCAGGGAAATCACGCACAACAGGGATATCGCGAAGCTTCTTCTCTTCAGCAGGTTTAACCACATGGGCTAAGAATGCAACACACTTCTTCCGCATGAGTCTTTGGGCTTCGGCGCAAGACATAAGCTTAAGACCACTGGAGGGTTTTTCGCCGTAAATATGAAGATCACCATTTTCTCGAGGTATGCGAATAAATTTCTTGGCGCAAATAACTTCGGCGCGATTCTTCGAGAGCCAGTCCATACCAATGATAACATCAAAGCTTCCAAGAGGCATGGGGATGAGGTCGATCAGAAAATCGTTTTCGTTAAGGTTAAGCGTGCAATCTTTAATCACCGAGTTAATTAAAACAGTTTCACCGTTAGCCAATTCAACTGAAAAATTATCTTTTAAATCGTTGCGCGGTCGCGCAAGCTTCTGCTCGAAGGCGCGAGAAATAAAACTTCGATCGGCGCCAGTATCAAAAAGTACAGAAGCATAAAATCCGTTAAGCAAAAATGTACCATTAACTACGTCATTATTCGCTTGCGCTTGGTGCGCGGTTATATTAAAAGCTCGTCCACGCGTCACTTGGTTTGAAATCTGGTTCACCGGATTCGCTTGTGTGATTTGCACTTGTAGTCTCGGGCACGCGTTCCGGAAATGACTGGGATCACCGCAGTTAAAGCACGATCTGGGTCGTGGGTTAGGGTATGTTGGTTGTGGGTTCTGCGGGTAAACTGGTGGTATTGGCGCAATTGGGTTGGCGGAAGGGACTCTACAGTATTCGGCAGAGTGACCAACGCGGCCACATCGGTTACATTGTCGACACGGGGTTTGGGTTGGGTGGTGAAGTCTACAGGTTGGGCAAAAGGGTTGATTTCCTGTGTAAGATTTCTTAGGTGGCGGGGCAGGGAGTGCTGGATTGGTTAGGGCATAGTTGTGAACTACAGGAGGTGTTGGGTAGGCTGTCAGTGGGTTAGGCGCGTAAACTGGAGGTTGATAAATGGGTTGCTGGGCAATGGGCGGGTTGGTAAGCGCATAGGCCTTGCGCCTGCGCTTGAGGTTGTTACGGTTTGAGGGTTCAGGTTTGGTTTCTGTTGGTTCAGGGACAGTCTTGGTGAGTTTGGTCTTCTCAGTTCCCCGCAGGAACAGGGTTCCTGCTCTGACATGGTTGTCGCTGAGCACAGCGGCCAACTCAATGGCGTCAGAGAGGGTAACTGGGTTTCTGGCCCATACAGAATCTTGAATTTCCATGGGGAGACCCCCAAGGAATTTCTCTATGGCTCGGCGGGAAGGGGTAACAAGGTGAGGGACAAGCAAACTTAGTTCATGGAAGCGCGTCGCGTACTCGCGCGCTTCACCGCTGTACTGCTTAAGATTCCAAAATTCCTCCTCCAGGCGCTTAACTTCGTTGGGAGGGCAGAATTCTCGCGTAAGAATTTCCTTAAATTCCTCCCAGAGCATGCTGGAAGCAGCTTCTGCGCCACGCGCATGAGCTACTCCATTCCACCACGTAAGCGCTCTGGATTCCAGGACACTGGAAGCATATAGGGTTCGTCTGTCTGAGGGGCATCGGGTATGGAGGAAAGTGTTTTCAATCTTTTCGAGCCATTGGAGCATCACGGTGGCTCCTTCAAGACCTGTGAACTTTGGAGGGTTACCCGCGTTAAAGGACTTAATGTTATAACTCGAGGTATTGTTTTGGCTCAAGGCTTGGGCTATTGCGGCGGCCATTTCCTGGGAACGTTGCTGTCTACGCATGCGCGAGGCTTCTCTTCTCTGAAATCGGCGAGATAGCGGAGGCATTCTATAAAAATTTTAATTTTAGTTAATATCTTGGTTTTAGCGCAAAGTTTTAATCTTATAAAGCTTGGTTTCACGGAGTCAGTTACAGTCAAAAGTTAAAGTAAAATAAATGACCCTAAATGCAGACTTAATAAAGGTAACAAATTCGAATCAAGAATCGACAATTCATGTATCACCATGACTTTCCGAATTCCCAATTTAAAATATACGGGCAAACGAGTATTGGAGATTGGCGATTCATGTATCACCATGACTTTTCAATCTTCAATATAAAACATACAAGAAAATGAGTATTGGAGGTTGACAATTCATGTATCACCATGACTTTTCAAGTCTCCAACCTCAGAACATAATCGTAAATGGAAATTGAAAATCAACTATTCATGTATCACCATGACTTTTCGGATCTTCAAATCCCAACAAACGAATAGGCAGAAAAAAATCAATAAAAATCGAAATTCAGCAAAAATCGAAATATCGCGAAATAAAACATAAAATCATATACTGCGCAAATGCGAGCATATTCATAAATAACGAGTAATTAACAATAAGCGTGCAAACATGAGATTTCTCTCATGCGCGAGAAGGGACTCTTAGGTATTCTAGGCCGTTACGTCTAACCACCTATCCTAAAGTCAACCTGGCTCTGATACCAATCTGTAACACCCCGACCAAAGGCGGATTATACATCGGGGCGCCACATATTGTTTCATTACTCGTGACACTATTGGGTGTCAATATTTAATAAATATATTCATTCACGCATGCGCAACGTATACATAAGATATAAATAAACCAACATAAATCAATATATTATAAATCAAAATATTCGAACAGTAATAACTTGTCTTGATACATTTTAATCTAGGTCCAAAAGTAAAAACGTCCTATGTGTCCACAAGCTCCAAAACAGCTACTGCAAACCTGAACATGTGTTAAAATAAACGTCAAACACTTGCGTGTTGGTGAGAAATCAAGTTTAATACAATACATAGATAGCAATAAATCTGCGCGCAACACGTGTATGTCTGGTGTTTAACAAGGGTGCAATCAGATTGTGATCAAGCCTAGATAGATCATAGCTCATAGTTCATAGTTCAATCCGTGCTCCCAATTGAGCACAAAAACGAGAAAACATCTGTGCAAGTGTAAACAAAGAAAACCGTAAACGATAGGTCTCCCGTGTTCATCTAATGGATCCATGAAAACTGCGGAATAGGCCGAACAAAGCGGTTAATGATACACACATACAAATAAACAGCCAAGTAAACGTCCTCAACACATGGGATACTGCGCGACTAAAGTTCATAAACAAGTTTAAGACTCTAAGTTTGTACGAACACATGAACATCCCAAAACATTAAAAGTAAAAAGGGATTAGATACGAGATTACTCACTTGATAAAGATGCGATGATAGATAACGCAAGAACCAACTTTAAGCAAGCACAAGTTAACCTATAAACAAGATTATTGTTTTAATGATTTGTTTTAAGTCTTGATTATAAGTTAGCATAATTAATAAGTTATTATATATAATATATATTACCGAAAAAGCAGGAAGAACAAGGAGGAAGACGGAGGCAGAGAGGGAGGACGGCAGAGAGAGCAAGGAGCAAGAGAGAATAAGAGAGATTAAGTGTTTTGTGTGTGTAGTGTTAGGAAAAATAATGTTATTATTTATAGAGAAACCCTAGGAGACATAAATCCAGAAAAAGGGGAAAAGATTCCAAGACAAACAGAACAAGACAAAACAAAAGATAACAAAAGATATGGCAGCTGCAGGGGGCAAGATAAAGCTGACAGGGAACAGAAAAAGGCATGGGAGAGGACAGATAAAGTTACTGGCTAAAGCATGGCAAAAGCAGATCTCAAAAGATAATGTCAGTCACTTTTTCTACCAACCAATGGGGTTGGTACGCATGCTGCGCCGAAAGTAACTATTCAGACATTAGATAGGTTAGGTCAACAGCTCAGAAGAAAAGACATTTACAAAAGCAAACGGCTAGAATAAACAGAAGATACAAGGGTTAAGCGCGGGAAGGCTGAGTGCGCGAGCGCGAAGGCTGGCACAACAATCCTTAGCGCACTGCGGGAAGAATCACAAATCCTTAGCGTGCTGCGTGAAGAACTAGAATTCTAAGCGCATCGCGGGAAGAACATACATTCTTAGCGCATTGCGGGAAGAACATGCATTCTTAGCGCGCTGCGAGAAGAGTTCTCTTCACGCATCGCAGGAACAAGATGTCTTCACGCAGGCTTCCATGTAAGGAGTCTGGCGCGTGGAGCTGCAGACATCCTTAGGCGGGAAGAACCAAAGGACAAGCAAAGAGTTAGAAGAAAAAGAGGGAAACAAGGCGGAAAGAGAGAAGGAAGATGCGGGAAGGAAATATATATTATTATTATTAAAAATAAAATATAAGTATAAATATTAAATAATAAAAGAAAGAGATCGGGTCAGAGAAACGGGTACCTGGGTCGGGTCGGATTCGGGCAGATGTCACAGTTAACATATAACATTTCATTTATGAATGTCTTGCGTATACTTTTTTTTTGAATTATTTAAAGTTACTTAATCAACATAAGCGATAATATTTATTCACACCAGATTTCTAGAGAAAAGTATTGGTGAAGCAACATCCTCTCATCGGTTCGTTGGTATATCTAGGGTCTCGTCACTTGAAGAAGAATTTCTTAATGAAATTGATTTCGTCAACATTCGTGTAATTAATGAAATAAGAAAGGTATGTTCTATTATTTTGAATTAATGTTTATATATTTAACTAAACATGTTTATTAACATACCATTAATGATATATGTGAAATCCCTTATTATTGCTGGTAAGATCAAAGATGTATGCATTAAAGAATCATGGTATTATCTTGGATGTGATTTATGTAAAAACGGAATATGAACTAATTTAGTCACTATTCAAAAGAGAGAAGATCCAGGTGATTTTGATCTCAACAAGGAGTACACCGTGTCAATGACAAATGCACTTAAACTACAGTATCATATGTTATTCCTAAGTTTTAAATATTTTCCTACTTATCTACAATGCAACTTTTTCATATTCATTCCCTAGGTGGTATACTCATAAAATTGGTATGCTTTATTATTTAAAGTTATTACAAGTATTATTTTTTTAGAAACAAGATCCCCATAAGAGTCCAGGATTGCACGGGGACTGTGACTCTTGCTATGCTTGAACGGGAGGTTTATGAGCTTTTAGGACAAACTGTTATACAAGCCTTGAAAAACAAGAAAAGGTATACTGATTGTCGTTTTCAACCGTTTATAATAACTTTACTATACTTTATAATGTTTTCAGTAAATATATTTAGTGTTTTCCACAGTCGGCTGAATTTGCAAAGCTTCCTACTCATTTCAATATCTTACTAGAAAGAAAGATCGCCTTTAGAATCGAGATCAAGAACAATAATATTGATAAAGATGTCGATTTTTTTCAATTTCTTAAATGACTGAAGATCCAAAAACTATTTCCGGACTTGAAAAAACTCCATATCAAACATCATTATAATATTTCTTCATTTATATAATAAACCAGCCGTATGTGTGCAAGTAAAACATACTACCTTTTATGTCAAATGCAGGCTGACGAATCTGATTATGAGAATCTAACTAATTCATAATTGCTACCAAAAACTGATGTTACTTTGAAGGATATTAATTTTTTAAAATATTTGTTTTCTTTATTTTTTTTATGTAGGATTCTATTTTCTTTACTGCTAACAATGAACCCCAGCTTTTCAATAATGATGATAATATGGGCAAGACCGCAAGACTACCGATGTTGATTTAAAGAGAAGATTGACGCAAAGGGTGTGCCCGATGCAACTTGAATAGCAGACTGATGATTCCAAAAACTGAGAAGTAGATGCTGATTTTTTTATCGTTACAAATAAATTCCTTTTTTGTTATCCATTTTTCAATGTTGGCTCATTTACGTTTCTTTACAATTTGTTTTCTTGGGTTTTTGTTGATGTTTTCCTTTTATCAGATGTCTGGTTTTAAAGAGGCTGTTTTTTATTTGATGAAACGGTGTCTCTTTTAGAAATTTATGTTGTTTAAAATTTTTTAAGTTATATAAGATTTGATGTTGTATGATCATGAAATATTATGTTTGAAATAGTTAGGTACCAACAAACGATATGGTTCTCGAAGACACTATTAAACATATGATTTATGTTTGTAAATATAAGTTCTTTGAATTTTGTTAATATCATTATAGAACCAACATTATGCGCTTACTATATTGGCAATACTCTTAAAACCTTTTATATTTAATGTTAAACTCATAATTTATGGTATTATGGTTTCATGTTGTATGATATGAAATAATATCATAGCACCAACATTATGTTGTATGCACTTACTATATAATAACATTTTATAAAATTAATTTGTTAAACCCGTGTAATACACGGGTACATAACCTAGATTACTATAAAACGATTACAATAGAGTGGCACTAGACAAGTATAAGTACAACACCACAATGACTACCATGGCACATACATTGAAAGTTTGATAATCACATTGGTAACAAAAATGTATATTTACCATATTAGTACAACAAGTGAAATAGGTTGTTACTTAATGGCTAATACAATGAACATTTACAACCAGCAATTGGCTTACAGAACCTGTTTAAGGCTTCATAGAATCTACAAGAGGGTAAAACTCTTTGTACTCAAAAATGGATCAACACGTTATGTTCGGATCGGTTTGATCAAGGAATAAGCTTCTGATTCAACGTGTCTTCTTTATAATGGATTGTTTGTGATAGTAGAGAGTTTGATTTTTCTGATTGAGAAAACAGAATTAGAGTCTGCATCGAGATCACAACAAACAACAAAAGTAGTGCACAAAATGCAATTGTTCCCCATGAGAACGAACACCATTCGAAGAATTTAACTGCCCCGAATAACAGAAGACATGACCAAACAATAACCACCTGTTTCATATAATAAAACCAAAATGGTGAAAACTAAAAAGTGTGTGATAAAAGAATGAGAGAAATTGTGAGACCCGAATTCGAGGTAGACGCTTACAAATAAGGATTTATTTGGTCTACCAATATTATGGCATTCAGTTCCCGCAAATGAGTTTTGAGACTTATGTAACTCCAATGAAGCATCCTGAAAAGCCAGTAATATTAAAGGTGGTGATTTCAACTCACTTCTGAATAATGAGTCAAACGGATTAAACATCTACCGATTTGTTTTTTTAATGCATAAAACGTCCTAAATCACCGTATTTAAAATGTTATCTACTTATTCATAAAAATATATTTGGCACACTAACTGATAAACGATTAAAAGAAATTTTACAATGTTCAGACCAAATTTGTTCCCGGTCAACCAACCCAGCCCGGCCCATTTTGACTGGTTCTAAAAGTTTACTTGTTTATCCATGAGCATGTTACCTAATTTGTATGACCTGGCAATTTGTCTATGATGTTATACTTGATGAAATGATGAGTGTGTTAACTGTTAACCATACCTTTTCGACAAATATGTCTCTACACCATTGTTTAATGCCACTGTCGGTTTCTGGTAGTTCAGAAATCAAGTGTCTCTTGATATGTATGTGTACCTACAAGAAACAGTTTTTATAGGTCTTTTTATAGCATAGCATGAATAAAATGTATATTCGAAATAATTTAAGTGGAATAAAAGCTACTTTAATATTAACAATATAAGGTGAAATAATGATGTCATGTATTGGTATTTTGTTAAAACAAAGACAAGTATGAAGCTTTGTGAACTGTAAAAAACCATGGATTTACTGTGGAAGATCTTCCTCTGAACATTCTTAATATTGTTGGTAACGGTTCATCTTTAGGAATAGCCACCGTACAGTTATAAATTGCTGGAACAAATGAACGCAAGTTATTGACCGCAGCAACAAAGCCCTGAAAGATACAAACCTGAGAACCATAACATCGGTATCTTATCATAATCAATGTTAAAGAAAATAGGTGTTAAACCTTTGTTCTAGGAATCAAAATGTTCCGGGGAATCGGTAACTTCATTGCAATAGCATACTCTTGAGCAGCAATAAGCTTTGCCTGTGTAAAGCGAGTCCCTTCAACAAAAACAGCTAACCAGAATGGCATTGGGAAATCGGTTAGGTTCTCAAAACCTGCCTGCAAATAAATATTAAATAATAATTTATAAAAGAATTACGAAAGTTTCATTTATGAATTTCTTTGAAAACTCACCTTCAATGTGTTTTCATCTTTGGACCAGCTTCGTTCCAAAAATATATATTCAGTAAACCACATTGACCAACCGATTACCTGCATAAGTAATTAAGCATAAAGCATGCCATCTATGATGAGTGGATGAATATATGTAAATGTAATTAACTCACCGGGAGGAACTTTAATGACTTTTTAATTAAAGAAAGAGCGCTACCAAGACAACCTGAACGCTGCCAACAAGAAATAAAAATAAATAAAAGAATAATGGCATAATGTTCAACAGAGAGAAAATGCTTTACATTTGTAGAACAGTTGGTTCTAAATTAAGCGCATAATGCACACATATTGCAGTTTTCAAAGCTTAAAAGTCAAAACCTACGGGAAACCGGATGTTTGCTGGTTTAATGTTGTAAACATCTAAATAGTTACCTGAGCCAAGACCCATCCGATGAGCCAATCAATGTCGCTTTTATGGTTGCAAATAAGCAGCGCGTGTTCTTTACCTGAAGATAATGAAAATATTTTCTCAAGGCTGCATACAAATGTGATACTTTAAACTACAAGAACTAAATTATACCACAGGTGACTAAGGAGTAAGGATATCTCTTACCCATTAAGTCAAGTGTTTCAGAATCTACATACAAATTTACCTGCAAAAAGGTGAAGCAAATCACCCTCAAATTGTGAAACTTATTACATAGTGATGTTTATGATCATATAAGTTTGTGATGCAGCTGAAAATGAACATACAAATCAATAACACACAAGCTTTGTTAAGTGTATGTATGCATGTGTGCACCACTTGGAATATATGAGGAAGTACAGGAAGCCAAAATTATCTTATATAATTACAAGATATATTTGTTTATGTTTTAGATGGGTTCAATGGTATAGTAAGACCATTTGTTATGGTCTGGCGCCCGAGGTGTTTTAGTGCCAAGTCACCAACTTTGGCAACTGAACACCGTGCCCGTGCCATGCAAAAGAAACGGGGTGCCGCCCTTCTTCCCTCTTACCCGTTAGTGCATTAGCGCCCAAAGGCTCAAAAGGTGGGTCCACCACCAGGACTAACAACCAATCACGTCTTTTTATTTTATTTTGTATACCTAGTTAACCCACAACGTGCTAGTTAAAGTCTCACTGTCAACATGACACGACGATTTAACTAGTCATTGCTAGTTAAACCATAACGACAACTTTGAGGAACATAAATATAAAATGTACACAATAACAATAATAATAACATTAAAGTAAAAGCACCTTAATGTTTGCCCACCAGTCGAAAAGCCATATAACCTCCAACCACAACAGTTCAGCAAGATGAGCATTGATCTTCCTGTACACATTCTTTGAACACGGGCGGATAACGACAAATAATAATGCCTAAAAACAAACATCATCAGTTAATTAAAAGATCACCAATTCTTCATAACAAATTTTGTCTTCAGAAAAATAATAACTTCATACAACACTCTAAATTACTTCAAAGTTGAATACTTTAATACGTAAGACGTTATTTCGGATCATAAAATAAACATAAAATTTGTGTTGAAACATTCATATATTTGAAATGCCATATAAAAGATAAAACTAAGGCTAGAATCCATATCGGATAATAATAATATTAAGACCTGGAGAAAATTGATGATGAGACCAGATAGAAAGAAGAGTAGACCAATAGGTAAAACGACGACGGATGCAATGGCCATTGCGAAAGAATGCAAGGTGACTTGCCAATGAAAAAGATTGAAAATGGTTTGAATATCAAAGAAGAAAAAACGGAATGACGAGTGGATGAACCACCGTCTTTCTCGTTCGTTAACACCCCACTATAACTGTATTCGCGCATTACGGAATTATAATCATATGTTTATTTGTGGGTTCGGTCCAGTTCGGTTTCGGATTTAGACAAAACCAAAAACAGAAATTTAGGATTTTGAGTTTTTAAAAACCGTTCAGTTTTGGCTTTTCTAGTTTTGTCATTTAGAAAAGGCGAAAATGAATAGTTATAAATAACATAAATTTCAATAGAAATGAAAATATATAAGTTTGGTTCGGTTTTAAAATTTTAGTTACATGCAAAGTCGAAATCAAACCGAAAGTTTGGATTTTATAAAAACATAAAACCAGACCACGATTATTGTTATGGTTCGGTTTTTTTTACTTTAGGTCCTTTTTTTCGGTTTTATGTACACTCTTAATTTAATTTATTGATAGACGTCTGTAAAATATTTTTTAATAAATATACATTTTTTCCCTTTTTATTGTGTTACGACCTATAAGTATATGTTTTTACTTTTTAGAAAAAAACATTACTTTAGTAATATTTGTATATTTTTGTGATTACGTTAACTTTAATATATGAAGCATAAATGCAAACAGATTGTCGAATTTAGATTTAAAAAAAATTGTCTTGTATTAATTTTGTTTCAAGTAAATTATTATATGAACTAGTGTGTACAAATGGGCTAAAGCACGAGCTCAATCATAAAAGCATCCACAACAATAAACTTATATCTCAATGTCACGTTGGATCCCAAACTTTTTTCGAAAACCCCAATTTTTTCAACAACAAACCTCTACAAACCTTCACTTCACACTTCACATCATCACATACTTTTACCATTAATATAAATCAACTACTAAGTATAAATAGTATAAAAATACCGAAGGTCATATAGATACCAATGTTTATATTGTTAAATATGAAACTAAAAAAAATATTAAAAATAAATAAATATGAAAGTGAAAATTAAACATGATTACTAATTTAAAGTATAAAAAATATTCTAAAGATATATATATGAAACTGGTGCTTTTCTTCATAAATTTGGTGGGATCCAGTAAAGTATATATGCAATTAATCTATTTTATTCACTAAAATGCACAAATATCAAGGTTTGCTTATGCAAACTTCATTCACAACCAACATTCAAAAACAATTTCTACATTCTATATCTGTCATATCCACATGATAGATCCGAACGATGTCACATGAGCACCGTTGTGAATGCTCTAAGTCCACCCCCATAAAACACATCGGCCTATGAAGAAAAAAAGAGCATCATGAGTTTTTTATATGAAATGTTTATACGTACAATTTCATTTATAAGCGTGATTAAAGAAAAGTGAGATAAATAGTATCTTACCATAGCCACATCATGAACATGAGTTGAACCAAGTGATGATTTGCGTGCATCCTCCAATTTTCATATTCCATGTATCATTTGAGTTTGGTTATGGACCCGCAACACAACTCCAATCTTCATCGAGCTCAGCTTCATTGTCATTAATCTCATAAATTCGCTTTATGCCGTTTTACATCATATTCATGTTCATATTCACATTGAAACACATAATTGCCTTCGTTTTCAGTATTAACACATTCGTGGGGAGTCATGATGTACCTATAAATCCAACCCCCTTATTGATATATTCTCAATGTCCGTTTAACCACAAATGAAAGCCTCATAAACAATAGAACATCGAATGTTTTATACAAAGAAGTCTTTCGATGTCTATGAACTATCTCTTTTCATTTTTAATATTATTGTTCTATAATTTAAGTACTTAGTTCTTTATACGTAATTTCAATCATAGTATAAGTGTATAATCCTCAACTGTATGAAAATTAAGTGACACATATTTTGCACAACTTGATGTTGCTATGTCCCTTTGATGCATCTATATAATTATATCTGAAATAAATATACCCACGTTAGTTTGTACATAATCCATGAAGTACAACGTTTCCTTTCGTTGTCAATATTAAATCCATATTGTTACGGTCTATTAATATGGTCATTTGGTACATCTGTATAGTTAAATCTAAAATAAATCCATCCATGAAGTACAACCTTCCCTTCTTTCCATCATCCAATTAGAAATAACAAGTCTGACCCAAACAAAAAGAAGATAATAAACAATATTTCTAGTTAGGGTTGCAAACTAACCGAACGTTCAGTGAATAGTTGGTGAACCATTCGGCAGAAAGTTTTTTCTATTTATATTTTTTAATAAATAAAAGAATACAAACAAGAAACTTTGTTTGTTTCTAAGTTCGTTCATTTATGTTCGTGAACGTTTGGTGTTCATTTATGTTAGTTTGTGTTCGTTCTTTTTAAAGGGTTTTTATATTATAAATATTTTTATTTAATTTGTTTTAATCATAAAAAATATGGAACCCTGGTTATGTCAAGTTTGGATAATTATGTTAAAAGTATATATTTTTTTGGTGGATTCTGCGTAATGCATGTTTGTGATTAAAAATGGAGATTCTGTTCTAAAATAGTAAAATGAATATATGATTGCTTGTATTCATTTGTGTGTCTTTTATGTCCGTGAACATTTGTTTGTGTTCGCTAAATGTTTATGAAAAATTCACGAACATGTTAATTTCCTTAATAAACGAACACGAACAAGAAATCTCGTTCGTTAAGATGTGTTCGTGAACCATTCATGAACATGTTCATTTCTTTAATAAACAAACATGAACAAGGCTTTGTTCTTCTTCATTCAGTTCGTCGGTAGCCCAATTTCTAGTTTTTCATTCCTTCATATTTCATAAACATAAAAGCCTTTTAAATGCTTAAAAACAAAGAACTAAGTGACCACTAATTAACCAAGATAAAATAAGGAATTACATGAAAGAGAAATTAAGAACCGACCGACTAAAGTAAATTATGCATGGCAAGTGAGGATGTTGATTGTAAGACACATCTACGTAAATGGCGGATAGCAACGTGGGGTGTTTGGCTACAATACAACCCCTTTCCTTGTCATATTAACTCTCATCTCCTTTGTCGTGCTCTACACTATGCATTATGGGTCATTGTTCTTATTTTCAATCATTTTTTTAACACATCAACGTCAATTTATTTATCATTTAACCTATTTTATATCCCATTCTTCATTATTCGTCACTATTCCATTTATATAGATTAAAAAATCACAAAAAAAATGATTCGTTAAGAGGGCAAATGACCCGCGTGACCATGGTCATTTACACCTCTTCAGTCTTCACCAGTGAGATGATGGCAAGGGACGGGTTTCCAATGAGCTGCGTAGACATCATGCGTGATGCTCATAAGCATACCCATTAGTCTAATTTTTTTGTTTGTCTCTAATTCTGTATTTTACTATACATTCGATTTCCATATATACCATCTTATAAATAAAAATTACTCATATAATTTGCTGCTTTTATATTCTTTTTATTATTATTAATTTTTTTCTTTTACTTTCTCTTTTATTAATTACACTTCTTTCACTTTTATAATAATACTTTTTTTCAAGAAAATAGTGATTATTTTAATAAAATATATTTGTTTTACATTATCTTTTATTTTTTGTTTTAAAAAAACTTTAAAATCTTATTTGTTTACAATTAAATAGTAAATGCAAGTCAAATTACATTCGATAGTAATTATGTGTTTTCAAAATCTATTTATATATTAATTTTTACATAATTTTGAATTTAATATTTTTAAAAGCATTAATGTATATAATACATTTTTCTACCTATAAGACATACATAAAGATTTAACAATTTTATGTATTGATATTTGTTGGTTTAAGCTAGTATAGGTCATGTATAAAAGGTGTATATTTTCACATTACAAATCTGTATAATCATCGCATACTTATTGCCTACAAATATAATTTTACATTCTTAGTTATAACTTCAAATAGTTACACATAATAACAACATTAACAAACAGCATTCAAACAGTTAATAAAACACGTTGAAGGTAATTAAAAGTAATCAATCAAGCTTTACCTTTTAAGCCTAACTTAACGAAAACAAGTGTAATGTAGTCATATCGTAAACCAGATTTAAGTAGCTGTAGTTTCTTGTTATTCCAGGGAGGATATCTGAACCCAAAGTCAATAAGATATCCTCTCATCATCACTGCCTTCTGATGACTGAAATTTTCGAACGAGTATTTTCCGTGGTACCTTCCAAATCCGCTTCCACCAACTCCTCCAAACGGTAATGTATCAACTGCATACTGTAATGTTTTTCATGAAAAAACATAACCTATTGTTAAACAGTCATATATACTAATTAATAACTCAGATGATCACGGTCCATGAAAAAAATTATGGGCCGAACCGATAGCTTAAGTTTCAGAAAATGATAAACCAAAAAAATTGTTTTTTAAGTAAACTGTCATTATGCAAGTTTTAGAAACCACAAGGGCAGAAAAAGAAAAGATTTTATATGCAAGTGCCAAAAATGACTAAAACCAGACGAAAATGACAGTTTACTCTTGTTTCATTTGTTAAAATGATAAAAGTGATTATCAATATAATTAATATACATAACTGTGTATTTATAGACAAATATATAAATATAAATATAAAAAAAGTTATATGACCGGTCACTAGTTCAAAACCCTAGGATGGAACGTTAAACTGTCAAAACCGAACCATAACAATCTCAAGCCAGCTAATTTGCTTCTCATTGGGCGGTCTAGTTCAACATTTTATGAATACCATTGTTTAAAATTAAAATATTGATTAATATATAAGTTGTTGAATAATTACCTGAACTATGGAATCATTGAATGTAATGCTTCCTGATGAAGTTTCCGAAATCATCTTTTTCTGTAGTTTTTCATTGGATGTGAAGCCATAAATAGCAAGTGGTTTTGGCCTTGCCCTTATAAACTCAACACTATCTTCAATTCTTTCCACCTGCATGCAAAAGTCAAACAGGGTTGACCATTTGTTACCATTGATATATGCATGCATGTAGTACATACAATATTGGTAGAGGGTGATAGTTTTCTTACAGTGATAATCGGAAGCAACGGCCCAAAAATTTCTTCGGTCATGATCGAGGAATCAAGTGGAGGATCAACCAGTATTGTCGGCTCGATAAATCTACAAGGGCTCAAGATTCATTAATTCCCAGCCCTCCATATTTGAGTTTTTTTAACCGCAAACTAACATACTCTTAAATACTCGTATAATCATAAAAACCACCAATGCATGCACCCTTTCAGGATTTAAATTTATATTGTTGAAAGGATTAACATAAAGTTTACTTACAAATTTTCTTCATCGGATTTACCACCATAAACGATTGAAGATTTGACACCAGGTTCCTCTAAAAGCCCTTTCAGTCTTGTAAAGTGTTTCTTGTTTATTATCCTAGTCATGCTATGAGAATACATTGGATTGTCTCCAAATGATTTCTTGATGTATTTTTGCAATAGTTCAACCTAAAGTATTTAAACTGTTAATTAATTCTGGTGATTAATGTTATGTATATCGATATGGATATGAAATTCAAGATTTGTTTGTTACCAATGTAGGTGCAAATTTCTTCTGTGTGAGAATGTAATCAATTCCGATACAAGCTTGTCCTCCGCACACACCATATTTGCCCCAAATAATTCTCTTAATCGCAATCTGCTACGAGAAATAAACATGAGACATGTTTATATTGTTGAGGTGTATTTTAAGTTTTAGCCATACATGCATAAAGAAATAGCATTGCCTAGCTTGATCTAATATTATCATTTAATATTAAAAAAGAAATTGAATTACCTTTTTGTCCCAAGAACTAGAGATGAAATCAACCAGAGCAGGACATTTTCCACCCAGCTCTAGAGTCACTGGAGTTAGAAATTTAGCAGCAGCTGTCATAACAATTTCACCCACTCTTGCACCTCCTATATCGAAAATCATATTTCAAATTATGAGTCTTGTATTTCTCTAAGGTATGCATTGCAGAAATGTATTATACAACATAATACTATTGTTATATTGCATCATATGAGCATGTGTGACACCAAAAATGAGATGAATAATTAAAACTAGAAAACTACATGGTAATATAAAAAAGAATTAAGTCAAGACATACATACTACATAAAAGCCAAAGAAAAGTTTGGACCTGTAAAGAATATTTTGTCAAATTTGTGTCGGAGAAGATATTCACCGACATGGTGTCCACCTTCAACGACCTTAATTGCCGAGTTATCAAGGTAATCACGAATTGTGTTAGCAAGAACTGAGGAACATGTTGGAGCTAGCTCGGAAGGCTTTAGGATTACTGCATTTCCTGCGGCTATCGCCCCTATTGTTGGTTCAAATGATAATCCTGTTGTATTCAGTTTTGTAACAAAAAAACATGTTTTAAGAGTCGTTACAAGAGGATATCTACACAACAAAGTAATAAATAAAATAAAACTTTTATTAATCAAGCATGACATAACAGTTAACAAGGGTTAGTTATGTAAAATTCATAAAGTTGAGGTACCAAATGGAAAATTCCAAGAGGATATGATGAGTACAACACCAAGCGGCTCCGGAACCAACTTAGCCGAGCTGGGAAACGAAGCTAGCGGCAATTTAGCCTGTCAACATGAATTTACTATTTTACCCTCAAAACACACTACTAAAGGATTAAAACATGCCAAAATACTTTTATAAAAGCTTTTGAAATTTACCCTTTTGCTAGACATCCATTTCTTTAAGTTCCCTAGTGCATAGTTTGCAGATTTGATCACTATTCCAATCTTCAAAATTTCAAATCCAAAAGAACATTATTAAATTCAAATAATTATTAAGCACACTGAATTATCATTGACGGTATTGTTTTTTGTTTACTTCTTTTGTTTTGTTCTATAAAAAGCCACACTTGCTAAGCAGGCAGAAACCAAAACAAAATGAAATATAAGATAAATGCATAATTATCTTTTTCAGTATAATACCATTTTATTAGGACAATAACTTCAAGCCTCTTTATATAACAAATTTCGTGTACGCTACCCTCTTCTCATCACTCAAAACTTCAATATTCAAATAATTGTATTTTACCATTCATTACTATAAAAACATGTCGCTTTTACAGATAAAATATAAATATATATATATACGAACATTATGGTGGTGTAAGCGGCACTCCCTCCCTTTTAAAAATCGAGGGTTCTCACATTAAGTAGGTTAGATCGATGGATTTAGTTGTAGATTATTAGACGTTAAAAAGAAAAAAAAAACAAAGATGCTAAATAGTTAGATCTAGTAAAATATGTTGTCCTTTTTTTTTTGAACGGTGACTTTCATAGTGGTTGAAAATTCAGCCATAGCTCTCGAAGAGAGCCCCAACCGCCCCACTCGGGCCAAGACTATGTTGCGCTTGGCATCCGAGTTTGGCTAGGCGTTCCACGAGAAAATTTCGAGCCCCCTGCCACTTGACAGGAGTTGTCCGCCCACAAGAGCAAGCTCTCAGGGAAGGGACACTCCACTACCAGAAAATGAACCTTTAATAACACGCGAACAATGACATACAATAAATAAATGACGTGCAAAAAATTGATTGTCATAAAAAAATGTCATTTTTTAAAAACAATTGAAGAATCGATGACAAATATTTTCGTCTGTCATCATTTTAGTGTCAAAAATAAGTTAAAAAAACACGGAAGACACCTCGTTTATTTGTGTATGTGTTATGTTTTCGCGCGCCCTAATTATTAAACACCGGATACGCCCAAAACGCACATTACCCTGGAGACCTGATTGCAAGTTCAAAAAACCCAAAATCACTAAATCGATCCTTCAATTGTGAGTTCGAAGCTCTAATTCCTTCGATTACGAGTTTGAAGCTCTGATTCGTTCAATTTCAAAGCACGCAGAACAAGCTCTGATTAGATCGATTGCGACTCTGAAACGCCCAAAACATGAACGAAACCCTAAATCACTACATCAATCTCATCGCCTCTCACTAAATCGATCTCAACTTTGTGATTTACGACTATAAGTTCAACGCCACGGTGTATTCACCTGCTGGAGTTGTAAGTCACTTTTGTAGACCTGTTTAATCTATTATAAGTGTTAATTTGGAATTATGGTTGTTCATCTCATTTAGGGCTTAGCTCATAACAATTAACACTATCATGTACAGTTAAGTTTAGTTTATAGATTATGTTCAAATTAGTTATGTTCATATATATGAGGTACTTACGATTCATCCTCTGATTTGTACCATGAAGTCGTATCTTATTACTTTTTTGTTGTTAATCTGCAGATTTAATTTCTGTAACCAAATGCTGATAAGTTGATTTGTGGATTTTTTAGTGTGAATGTGTAAACTTAAATGTTCTATTAGGTTACCAATAGTTGAATCGTATGATTTAGTAAGAATGTATTTGGTAGGTTTCATTGCATTTGTAGGGATGTAAGCGAGCTGAGACCGAGCTCGACTAGGCTCAAGCGCGACTCATTATGACATACGGCAGCCCAAGGTCAGCTAATTCGAGCTCTTTTTTTAATATGTATGCTGCATCCAGATCATATTAGGCTATTAGGCAAATATTCTGCAACTAAACTTGTAATTTGATTGTGATTTTACTACTTCCTTTTGATGTTGATGCGGATTGCAATGAGCAATCTGAGGAACTTAGAGTCTTGAAAGGCCTGGAGTAATAATATCAAATCATATATAACATATGTATATTTTGTGCCATATGTCTTCATCATTTTCTAGTAGGTATGTTTATTGATAACTTTTGTTTTCTTGTGTTTATTATTAATATTTATGAAGAGATCAGTGAGCAAGCTTCCCTTGGTGGGTCATATAAGGTTTGTTCAAAATTTGAATCGCACATTCTTTAAGTTGTTGTTATATAACTTATTGCACTATTTATATACCATATTCTTGGGTTTTAATAACTCTTGGTTTTTCAGCAAATGCCTCAGTTGTATATGCCTTCAATAGGAGTCTAAATCATCAAGTACAAAGGGTGTTTCAGGTATTTAAATGTTTTTATGTTACTTCACTAACCACATTATATATTGATTGTGTCAGTTATCAATGTCTTTGGCATTTAGGCTATGTGTTATGAGCCCCTTATATGTTACCTCAACCCTAATAATCTTATATGTTACTTCACTAACCACATTATATGTTACCTCAACCCTAATAATCTTATATAAATCCCCACTACGCCCCCTTTAGAGCCCCTTCTAGCAAGCCTACATGGAAACATTTTTTTCATCTTAGAGACCATTCTTTAAAGTCCACAAAACATACTCTTATGGAAATTTAGTTGATAAAGTTTTCCAAAATAAGGAATAGTTTTCATGTGCATCCCAAAATTTTGTTTCTTTTACCTATTTGGCGTTTTGTATGGGGCCGTGGGAGTAAATTGATCATTAATTTGTATGTGATTTCTAGTAATGTTTAATTCTCATCATTCTGTCTTTCATAAATGGAACATTGGCCAACATATTTTGTATTGGATGTAAATAATTAAACATGAAGACTTCAATCACTTTTGTTAATACAGTTTTTTTTACTTGTTGTCAGTGAGAGAATTCAAGAGGCTCACAAAGACAAATCTGCACCAATGATGATGCTTTTTCCAGGTATGACATGTAGAACTGTAAACAAGCTGTTCGGCTCAGCTCATTTATCTTAGCGAGCTAAAATTTGGAGTTCGTTTAACAACTTTTAACTAAAATTTTGCAAGCTTTAGTGTTTTACACAGTGATATACGTGAAAGCCAAAATAACAATTCTAACTATTGCCCAGATTTTCAATCATAAGGGTATTTTCAATATTCTTTTCACTAAGAAGTGCCATACGGCTTTAATGTACAAATATATCTATAAATTTGGGCTTTATTTTAAGCGAGTGAGCCAGATTGTTAAAAATGAGCCAATTTTGAGCGAGCTCTATAGGACCCGCGATCTTTATTAACAGCCGCAGTGAAATGCATTTAAATGTGAGAATGTGGTTACTGCAAACAGTTTTGCTTGCCTTCAAACTAGTTGTATCATATCACTATATAAGGATGCTGCTCCTGATTAATTTGTTTATGGGTGTTTGGGATTTGCCTTTATGTTTATGATTAACTTGTTTACAAATTTTTACTTAGGTTTGGGGGTATGAAAGATGATGCACAGAGCTGATATTGATGGAGTTTGTGAAGCATTGTCGAGTTTTGTGGCAACCATCATTTTCTGGTGAAATTTTGTGTCGATATTAATGTTTGCTTTGTATTAATAAAAAATTGTTAATAGTGAAATGTTTGTTAGTATAATATGATATATTGTATGAACTGGATTGTTGTGTTAATATGCATTTAATTTTGTATTATGAGATTAATTGCCATCTAATGTCAAGAAAAGTAAGTCTAAAAAATAATAAATTTTTATAAAACACATAAAACCATGACACACTGATGCATGTCAAAAGTGAGTGTCATAAATGCATGACAAAAGTGAGTGTTCATAAAGAGATGACACACAAATGTGCGTCATCTTCATTTATGACAGGGCCTTCCTTGACACGTGTTGGCATGTCATCTACCCCTTTAATGACGCGCAATACGCGTCATTAAAGGTCTAATTTCTAGTAGTGCTCTAATAGAAAACTCGTGTCGCCATCAAGATTCGAACTTGAGAGGCCAACCGGCATCAAGTTCTTACCCATCATTTGGTTGGCCACTTGAGCTAGCCCAAGTGGTTAAAATATGTTGTCCTTTGATTCCAATAATTTTACAACTATATGATATCTATAATAGCTTAAATTAACAAAATAAAAGCAATAATACACACACGCGCATATATCAGTAAAAAATATCACGTGCAAATTATGTAGTTTCGTAGTTTTCAACATATCCTTTGTTTTGAAATGAACCACCTTTAACCAAGAATATGTTAAAAAATATAAGAACTACATAATACACATATGTACAATGGTATTTTGAATGTATTACGTTAGACAATTATGTTATACCTCATCTCTATAAGCTTCTACGTTATGCTTTCCCAAATCTTGATTGAGAGCCTCCATGATATCACTTTCTCTCTCTTTGAAAAGAGAGAGTATCCCTTGCAGTTGTGACCTCCTCCATGATGCTTCTCTTGTCTTTCCACTATTGAAAACCTCCCTCAATTCCTTCAACTCTCCTTCAAAACCATCCACAATTGTTGCCATTGTATGTGTGTACGTGTGTTGTGTACTCTTAAGTTTTATAAACGTCCATAGCCCAAAGTCTTGTTGGCTAGTCTATAGTATACTGGTAATACACGGGTCCTTGTTAGGCTTCATAAATGCACCACCTACCAAATTCAATGTGTTTTGATTTGAAGCAAATGCCTGGTAAAAATTGTTGGTAGTTAACGCCAATATTAATTATATCATGTGAGTATTTTTATGGTACCTAAATATATATCTAATCTACTACTTTAAGCAAGTCGATTATTAAAAAAGTTTTTGTGAACTGTTTGACGAAAAGTTCGTCTATGTACATTTATTATGGGAACGGACATAGCTAAGATTTTATGTTTATTTAGGGTTATTAACTTTTTGTCTAGCTAGCGTTATATGCATGATAATTTTGAATAATAATATTAATAATAATAATAATAATAATAAATAATAATAATAATAGTAACGAGTATAATTAACAACAATGACTCAATGAACATTTTTATCATAAATATAAAAATGGGATAATCTAAATGTGTTACACGTAGGGGAGGTGTTTAAAACAGCAAAATTAGTTGATATAATTGTTGGGATATTATGTTTGGAATTTTATATTTAGTTTTTGGCGTGTTACATGTTCTTCTTGATAGTGAGGAGGGGCCCATGACTTTTATAAGAGTTTGCATGCCATGCTTGGTAGTCCAGTACAGTTACCCATGCCACAAAATCTGAAAGCTACTAGGCATCGGGTCCATCTCTCAATTTGTAGTATGTTATTAATTTGATACATAACAAATCAACAAATGAATTTCATGATGCATGTACATTCCGGAGTTATCCGACCCTATGGAAACGAGTCAAAGAAGCGTCTAATTGGCAAATGGGTGGAGTAGGGTGGACTAGAGGTGCACAAATCGATTTTTTTAAAAAAACCGGTCCGGTTATTAACCGGACCGTTTTTTTTGGCCCGGAAAAAAACCGGTTCGGTTAATAACCGGACCGGTTAATAACCGGTTTTTGCAGGTCAAAACCCTAACCGGTCTAACCGGTTAGGACCGGTTAATAAACCGGTTTTTTTATTAACCGGTTTTTTAATAACCGGTTTTTAGGTTAACCGGTTTTTTTTTATTTTTTTTTTTATTTTTTTTTTTTAAATAACAATTATTTTTTCACAGTATAAACAAACCGGTAACTACAAGGCAAACCGGTAACTACAAGGCAAAACGGACTGACCGAAGCCATTCTTTGCTTTCGTTGTTAGGGTTCTTTGTTTGGAAGATTAAAAACACATAACTTTCATTTATAGTTTTTACATTAAAAATACAAACATTAAATCGTTATCGCATATTCGTAACTCAAAAATACAAACATTAAAGAATGCTTAGACACGATTACATGAACAACTTGCTGTTTCTTACTCATTATTTGCCTCCATGTTTGCTGTTTCTTTAACTAATTTTCTTCGCTACCCGATCCCGAGCTATTCCTTAGGTAATCGTCGTACGCGGCTTCTTCATCGGTCATTGGTTGAGTGTGTCCTTGATTGACCTCGTCTTCATACAAGCCCGCCTCATACTCCATTTCCCCCTCGAGTGAGCGTTGATGTTGTGCCCTATCTAAAGAGTCCAAGTAATCCTTGTAGCAAATCGACATCTCTATAGCTGGTGGAGTGAGTCGAGTCCTCCTAATCGATATAACCCTACCAGAAACAGAAAAAGCAGACTCCGAAGCTACCGTGGAAGCTTGGACCGTTAGTAAATCTTTGGCCATGGCGGCGAGGATCGGAAACTCATCCTCCTTACCTCTCCACCAAGCCAGCAAATCAAGACTTCTAAATTCATCCGGAGTCATGTGTTTCACAAAGTTGGTACCACCATACCTTCCAAGTTCACTGCTTGGGGTGTTTACCTTTTGACGTTTACCGGCGTCTTCCCAAATCATGTAGTACATCCCCATTTTAAGGTCGGTTTGGGATTGGGATTGGGCAACAGCTCTTAACGAGTCATGAATTTGGGAAGACGACCCGTATTTTGTAAGGTTATGAAGAAACCGGTTAACCGGTTTTTTTCCAACGGTAAAAAACCGGTTTTTTAATAAACCGGTTAACCGGTTTATAAAAACCGGTTATTTAAAAAAAACCGGTTTTTTCATTAACCGGTTTGAAAACCGGTTTTGGATCTAAAACTAGTAACCGAAGTACAAACCGGCGGTTTGTAAACCGGTCAAACCGGTTTTTAAAAAACCGGTTTTTGTAAAAACCGGTTTCCGGTTTAAACCGGCAAACCGGTTCCCGAACCGGTTTTTTTGACCACCTCTAGGGTGGACTAAGGGAGAGTGAAATAAAGGAATGAGTTAATGGATTATATGTAGATAACTTTGGTTATGGATTATGACTTATTAATTTATTTTGAAGGTTGTTAATTCGGGTCATTTAAATTAATGTTGATTTTAATTATATTAATATGATTAATTAGGTTTCTAATTAGTATTCTGGCTGACAAGCGTATGTATTTTATAAATAGGAATAATGGTCGATTGTAAATTAGGAGCCGAAATTATTGAAATTAGAACAATTGTTCGTGAACTTCAAGTTCGGTTTTGAGTCTTTGAATTAACAATTGTCTTGAGCCATTAATTTGTTTCTACTTGTGTCATTTGGGTTCTCAAGTTAATCGAATCGAACTTTTGGTTCTGGTTCCTCAACTTGATCAAAACTAGGTTATTCCAATTTCTAAATTTTGAACTAAGGGAATTTTCTCGCGTGTTGCAGTGGGAAGTTGGTACATGTATAAACCGTATCAAACCTAATCAAATAAAAGTTACAAACATAAAGTTCAAACCAATTTCAGCAAGTTCCATGTGCGAAGTACAATTGTAGAGTTCAGGCCACCATGTTAGACCCATCAGTATAATTAATATCAATAAATTTGTCTAGCTTTTTTTGCACTTGATGTTTGTATAAAGAATTAATTCAATGTGAAGTTGCGATTATTGTTGGAATTGGGTAACAACTAGCCTAATGGAACTTCACAACTTGCCGAATTGTGAAGTTTCAGTGTCGCTGGAATTGGACAAAATACAAATAATCATTTGTATTGCTATATGAAAACCCCATTAATGGTCGTAAGTGAGAGAAATGCTGGGTTTATAAGGATTATTCGACCTCATATACAACCAATGTGTTTAGATTCATTGACTGTGAATGAAAGGACCATTCAATAGTTAAGTGTGTGTCACAAATGGTATTTTTTATTTCCAATTCAAAAATAAAAAACCCAAAGTGTTTAACAAGAAAAAAAATTACAGATGCTTAACCGGAAAATACAAGAAATAGATCAATAGAAAATCTAGACAATACACAAATCATTTGTAACAAGGAGACGATTTATGGTACAAAGTAGTGCAACTGTGAAAATGGTAATAAATGCTATAACCATACCAAGGCCAAGATAGTCAAAAGGTATAGGACGACTATTGTGCTAATTAAACCCTCTAAGGAGGCGGCCTTTAAATAGGCGAGGAATGGATCCTGCTACCCAAGAACATTGTGGGGCCGAAGTTTCCGAGAAGAAGCACGTTAGTATTGTAACCAAGTAGCAGACGTTGATCAAGAAGCAAAAATAGAAGCCCATACACAAAGAAGGCTAATCCAAGCACAAGCTCATTTTACTCAAGTGTAGCCCAATATGCAAAATAGAGACATAATAGTTAGAACAAACGATTATAAAATTGTACTTGGGTGGAAGTACTCTAGCAAAACTAATTTCTTGGAGTTCTTGGAGGTGTGTGTTTGGCTTTTGGTGTGCCACACCGCACTTGCCCAACTAATGAGAGAGTTTCTCATCCTTGCCACACAATATCAGTAGTTCTCTCATATCTCACTCACTTAAAACATTTGTAACTTGTCTTCGAATGTTTTTACCAAGAACTAATCTCGTCTCTCTCTCTCCCCCCCTAGGGCTAGTTATCCCCATGAATGATAACCATACGCTTAGTATGCTTTTTTTGGGTGCAGTTGAAAAGTTTATGCTCTTGCAACCAAAATAAACATATAAATTCACAAAACATACATTATTAATTATTACGAGGGTCCAAATATATATAAAGTCGTATTAAGAAGTTAATTTTATCCTAATGAACAAACACACACATAAATTCATTATTGATTTATGAAAAAAAATGGGAAGAAAAAAAAGAAAAACAAGTTTTGTAAACTAAAATCAATAATGATTTATGATTCAAATCGCTCAAATGTCAAACCCAAACCCCATAACCCATTCATCTCTCTTGCCATTAGGCTCCTGTGTTTGTGGTAGAAGTTAGTGTTTTAAAAACCGGTTCGTAACGTCCGGTTGAACCGGTTATTCCTGATTTTGGCAAGAAAACCGGTATTTAGAACCCGATATTTTGTGCGGTTTGATAGAACATCGTACCGACTGGTTTTTTTAAAAATACCTGTTTTAAACCCAAGAGATTTTTTATACTTTTTCGCTGCCCATATTTTTAAAAAATGATTTTTAACCTAGTAAATAAATTTAAAATGAGTAAACACAATTTACGACGATTCCTTAATCAATCAATTGTGTATTCTTCAAATGCAAGGTTGATTCTTTACATACTTTGTAATAAAATTTTCTTATACAAAATACAAACTTTCTATTTGACTCAATTATTGTTTATGCGTGATGTTTGATTAATGTGTGATGTTTACTAATGTACTTTTGGGTTATTTTCGAGTTGAAGTTGTATTATATGGAATTACAAGGTAAAATATTTAACCCGATTACCTCCCAGTACATCCCGGTTCAACCGGTTGTATCAGTTTTTAATCAAATCCGGTACGTGTAAAAAACCGGTTTTTAGAACATTGGTGGAACTAGAGGTGCACAAATCGGGTTTTACAAATACCCGGGTTCGGGTATGGAACCGGGTTCGGGTATGATCGGGTATTGGAAAATCGGGTATTGGTAAAAACCGGGTAGGGTTCGGGTCCGGGTATAACCTCTAAAAACCATACCCTATGCATCGGGTTCGGGTAGGGTATAGAACCGGGTATTTTAAAACCGGGTATTTGAATACCCTACTTTCGGGTATTGAAAAAATCCTTTTGTGGGTTTTTTTTGGGATTTTTTCCGGGTAATTTTCGGGTAAAGATTGGATTTTTTAAAAGATTGCACTTTTAGGTGTATTTTTTGGGTATCTTTTAGATATTTTTCGGGTATAAATCGGGTATTTGAAATACCCGGTTTCGGGTATTAGAAAAACCATGTTCGGGTATGGAACGGGTTCGTGTTTTCGGGTATTACCGGGGGTACAAATCGGGTCCGGTTTGGGTTCGGGTTTTAGTACCGAAATGCATACCCTATTCGTACCCTACGGGTAGGGTCGGGCATGAGTTCGGGTATTAAAATCCTGGGTATTAATAAAACCGGTTCCGGGTTTTTATTTCGGATACGGTTCCGGTTTCGGGATTTTTGTGCACCTCTAGGTGGAACTTCTAAAGTTTTAGCCGGATTTTAATTGTATTTCAAAGTTAATGGCCCAGTAGCACTATCCAGTCTCCACTTGTGTAATATCATTAGCCCAATAGACAGAAGGGCTGAGCCCATAGTCTATTACCAACAACCTCAGACTCTCAGAACATGTAAATAAGTAAATAACCGATTCTTAAGGGGGTTTGTGATTTAGTTTTATCACTTTTATGAGTAAGTTTAAATAAAAAGTTTGATTTTTTTTAAGAAGGCTAAGAATAAGTGTATTTTAGTCAACTACCTTAATATTGAAAACTTATTTAATTTAATTTCAAAACCCCACTTAATTAATCTTAAAAACCCACTTAAATTTTCACTCATCTCCTACAACCACCACCGCCAACCGCCACCACCTTGTCGGAAAAGTCTTCGGAAATTTCGTTGGAAAATTTCACCGGAAAGTCACCGGTAAAACACAATGGAAAACACTATAAAAAACACAATGAAAATAAAAACACAATTAAATAACACAACGTAAAAAACACTATGAAAAAATAAAACACATTGTATTACAGAATTTTGTAAAACACAATTTGTAAAAAAAAACCCATGAATTTTTTTTTATTTTTATATAACAATATGGTACTCATATAAAAGATAAAAAAGCACTCGTTATTAAGGTGAAATTGTTTAAAAAAATTTTTGCATAAAAAGTTATGGACGTTTTAAAATGATGAGGGAATTTGACATGTGCCTTGTATGTTGAGAGAGAAAGTCAACAAATGTGTTATCTCTATTATGCTCTTACTATTGTTTTACACTTGATTGTCTCTGTAATCTAATCTCAACCATTCAAGTCTAAAATAAATGAACAAAATTATTTCTATCATTCCTACAAATACTAATTTTCTTATTATCTCAAAGAGAACGTAAATATTCAAAATAATTAACCTAAGTAAAAATAAAAACATTTTGTTAATAGACTTTTTTCCAGATGGTCAAATTGCTTCACTTGGGCTCTCACTTAAAGCTTTTTATACTCTTTTGACTCTTTGGCATGGCTCAAGCAAGAATCCTCAAGTAGTAAAGAGTCGCTGAAGTGGCAAATATATAGCTGTGTTACTCCTACGATAACACAAAATCATTTTATAAGGCTAAGGATAGTGGGGTTTGATCTAAGTTCAAGTGATCCAATATATTTAAGCAACGTAGGCGCTGACGTGGTACAGAATCAAGCCCCTAGATCAAGCTCCAAAGGGTGTGGTGGGGCTTGATTGATCCACCCCCAAGTTTTTGATCCACCCCATGCCCAAAGACTCGTTCAAGCCCCGTGGACCGGTCCACGTCAGCCGCCGCGTCCCCATCCACTACTAGGGGGTAGTGGTGTGCGCGGCGGCCACGTCGTCCGCGCCCCACTACCCACAACCTAAACAATCTAGACCTTGTCTCAGGATCCATTGTTGCAGGTCTAGGTGGTTCAACAAGTAATGACACGTGACTGTAAGAGCACCCGCAACGGGCTCCAAGGACCAAAGTCTGAATACATGTAGCATCGCATGGACTGTGCAAGGTAAGAACTCCACCGATGTGGAGATTGAGGTTTTGATGCAGGTTTGTAACTTTGTACATTCAACCCTGCAAAGGACTTAAAAGTGGCCCTCTACTCAAGACAATGTGGAAAACAAACTGGAAAATCTGAATGCTTCTGTCAAATACATATTGAAAAAATAAATTACAAAAAAGAATATAATAATAATAATAATAATAATAATAATAATAATGGGATGTGTTATTCATACACCCTTTATAGGGTGTATGTAGAGATAATATGTGTGTTAAGAGGGTGTGTGAATATCCAAAAAGGGTGTGTGAATAACCATTACCATAATAATTAATAAATGGCAACAAAATACATATTTTAACTTCCACAAAAATATTAAAGATGTTATAAACTTTATAAATTAACACACACTACATATATTAAATGCTTTATTTTTATGTTTAATGTATGTTTCATTTTTATGTTTAATAAAGTATATTATTTCTTAGATGCTTTATTTTTAAATTTATATTTATTAAATGTTTGTTAAAGTTATCTTTGTTAAATGTTTTATGTATCATTTAAATATATATGAAACATAAAAACTGAATTTGTTATACAAGTAATTTAATTAAATACAAATTAATTGTAGAGTTGGATGATGATGTGACAATTTGTTAAAGTTTGTTATTGTGAAAGAAAGTGAAGACTTTTAAAAAAAGTTTGAAATCTAATATGACGCTAATATAAAAGTTTGTTCATGTTTGTTGTTGTGGATGCTCTAAGAGCCAAAATCAACATCATCATGTGTTACAATACCTACCTTGAGTTGCACCTAAAGTTATACCAGCTGGAATGTGACCATCAGGTGATCATTTTTATAAACTAATATTTAGAAAACCAAAAACTTGTAATATACATGTCATTCAAACCACCATGTTACATGATTGTCCTCAACCCATAGCTCACTTGGAGCACTTGTTCTAGTAAGTGAAAGTGGTAAAAGACAAACACAATGAGTTTCTTTAATCATCTTTATTTAAGGATTTAGATTAGCATTCTAATAACTGGTGTTAATTTTCAAATAGTTAATTACAAAAATTGTCATGCTATTAACATATATATGGTTTTGATCCTATATTTTTTAAAATTACAGATTTGGTACTCACTTTTCTGCCAACACTTAATACGTTTAGACCTTCGAGCAAATATCCATTTTATAAAATTAAGATGGGTTTCTCTGTCTTATATTTGAAAACTGGACTTGACTCGCCGGACACATATGAAGCCCACGACTTCTATATTCGGACGCGTGTAACAACTGTGAATTTGCCCAATAGTTTCGTTCCACTAATATGACTTACATGGTTAATAGTTATACTTATAATTAATAAGATTTTTGTACATGATAAGTGTAATGAAAATTTTGGTTTGCTTTATTTGAGTCATTATACATACAAGCTTTTGTTTTTGATCTCTATATAATCGTGATTTAGAATATAGGCGTTAGATTTGAAAGAATATTATAGGGGAAGAAAGCCAACCCTTATCCTTAAGATGGATCACATTGGCTTTATCATATATAAAATTCAAATAGATCGTCGTTAGATGGTTTAAAAAATTAGAGAATCTCATAATGATGGGTTCAATAGTAGGGATGGCAACGGGGCGGTTTCGGGGCGGGGAATGCCAATCCCATACCCGCCCCGGTTTATAAAACTCATTACCAAAACCGTCTAAAAACCCGCGGGGACTAAACGGGGAATCCCCATCGGGGATTCGGGGAAAACCGCGGGTATTCGGGGAACCCGTCTAGCATAAATGGTTTTTAAACGGGCTAAATTCCCCGTGGGGATCCCCATTTAACCGTCGGGTTCACCGTTTAAAACCCGATTGTAAGAAAATGATACAAAATTACAATACAATATTAATACACAAAAAGTTCAATATCCAAACACATTACACATACAAAAGACATTATTAATACATAAAAATGTTTATTTCTCCCATCACAACGGAAATTAACTTCATGATTGATCCTTCTTACACGTCCATACCGCACCCATTCAACCATTCAAACACTTGTCACGCCGGATTGCTATGATAATCAAACATTAACATATTAATTGGAAACTATATAAGAATCAATGTTAAACCATATTAAAATGTAAACGATAAACCATATATATATGTATTACCTCAATACCATCGTCACAATCATATTCAATAGTTTGGCAATATGCCTCGGATTCTTCTGAACAAGTTGCTATATTCATATCAAAAAAGTCAAAAGTTTATATAGTAGCTAAGTTAAAAATAAAAAATAAAATGTTTGTTTACCTTTGATTTCATTCAACAACCAACTTTGGGCGCACATTAACGCTTCCAATGTTTTTGGATGAAGACGGCTACGATGTGGACTTACCAATCTACCACTTGTACTAAAAGCGGACTCGGAAGCAACGGTAGATATTGGAATCGCCAATATATCTCGAGCAATCTTTTGCAACCTTGGGTACTTGACACCATTTGTTTTCCACCAAGCTAAAAGGTCAATCTCAGTTTCTTTTATCCAAACTTTCTCTTGTAGATAAATAATAAATAAACATTTTTATATAAATATAAAAACATTTGTTAGGCAGCCTTATTGGGAAAATAAATAATAAATAATATATTATATATAAATATAAAAATTATATTTAATTAAACGGGTTTTAAACGGGTATACGGGGCGGGTATACGGGGCGTGTACAGGCTATACCATACCCGCCCCGAACCCGATTAACTTAAACGGGGAAACCCCGAACCCGGACCCGTCCCCGATTAAGTGTCCCCGAACCCGCCCCGTTCGGGGCGGGTTTCGGTTTTCCCCATCGGGTTTGGTTTTTTTTGCCATCCCTATTCAATAGGTAATGTCTAATTAAAAGTTTTGGTATTTTGACATCTTTTCCTGTCTTGCGGAACTTTTTGAATAAATAAATGGTATAATTAGTTAATTACTATACATAGATGTACTAGAATATTTTTTTCTTAATTTTGAACGACTAGTGTACTAATACATCATTATTAAATAACCTGTAACTCCACATATATCTATGTAATTTCATGCAAATATGAAATCATGAAAACAAAACCTAAATACTTAATAGTCACATTTCTAACTATACATATAAATTTGAAATAATAAAAAGGTAATGTATAACACTTCAAAGTTATTATAAAATTAGGAGTAAATTAGTTAGAATGTGTATATGGTAATCATAACGATAAACATCAGGTTTTTTGGGAGCGTAATTAAGTCAAGTCACGTGTAAGCTACTTGAGAGTTGAGATTGGTATATGATAAAAAAACTTGAGTCTAGCAGTATTTTAAACGAGTCTAAGTTTGAGATACTCTATCGAGTTTGAGTTGACGCGTGAGCATATTATTTGTTTAATTATAAAAAATAACTAAATAATGTATATTGTGTGATATATAAAATTGATAGACAAAATATATAAAAATAATTTTATAATGTTTAAAAATGAAATATTGGTTTTAAATAATCTCAACTATGCCTTATTGGTAAATAACGGTCCCAACTTCAAAGTTGGCTTGTGGCGGGTACCAACTAAAAGGGTATTTGTTTTAAATGGACCACGACTAATGGAGGTTAAATCCGTAGTAATATTCTGACGTGGCATGTCTACTTGTCAAAATGATAAAGTTGAGTGTGGTTTTGGTTTTCTTTAAAGGTCCAAGGGTATGAAATGAAACATTGAATTATAACTTCCATCTTCATCTTTTCATCCACGTTTTTCCGGCCGATGATTCCGGCATCTACTACGGCAACCTTTTAACGCCAAATTATGGCTGAAAGCCTGAAACGACCAGTTAATTACATCTTTTGATTTGTAACCCCAAGCCGAGATGGACGCAACCGCTTTTTCGGGCCATAGATTGTTTCCAAAATGAGTCATAAATCACCGACGGAATAACGGGATTTACACTATGAAAGCAGAAGTTGTCACTCGTCTTCAAACACAACAAATTTCGCTCGCCATCCACTTTTCCCCCACTCAAATGGACCCCACTAATTTGCCCTGTGTTGATACGCCATCACCATCGGAACTCCGACAAGCCATAAATCCTTCGATTCATTTTCAATCAGGTATACATTTTTATGCATTCTAATCATCTTTATTCCCTGATCAAAAACCATCTGTCAATTTTAATTGACAGAGGTTTTTGATCCATTGATTTTGGGTTTGAATGGTTAGAGTTTATATTTGATTTTGGGATTGTTGACAAATAAATGTATAAAAATGATGTGCCTACTCATCATCATCAGATGCCAAGTAAGCTGCCTATGTAATCAATTTTTGACAAGTAGGAGTGCCACGTCAGAAAATCATTAATGGAGTTAACCTCTGTTAGTCGTGATTCGTTTAAAACAAATACCCTTTTGTTGGTACCCGCCACCGGCCAACTTTGAAGTTGGACTGTTATTTACCAACATGACATAGTTGGTATTATTTAAAACCAATATTTCTTTAAAAATTAACTGATAAATAATAAAAGAACCAAGCTCGACCTTTAAATATATAACTCGAAACAAGATAGCTTGAGCACGAGCCTAGTCAAGTTCACCCCTACTTATTATGTCCCAAATATTTACTTAGGGACAAGAAATAAACTAACAAAACCATGGATAAATCCAAGCGAACTTTTCTTAAATCCAAGCGATCTTTTCGTAAGCGGTTGCCCCCGATCCAATCGGGGGATCGAATTGATTATAAAAACATGAGTTTAATTAATCCATTTATTAGTGAACAGGGAAATATATTATCTAGACGAGTAAATAGATTGACCTTGAAACAACAACAATTAATTACTACTGCTATAAAACAAGCTCGTATTTTATCTTTGTTACTTTTTCTTAATAATGAGAAACAATTTGAAAGAACTGAGCCGACCACTAGAACTCCTAGTCTTGGAGCCAGAAAAAGATATGTTTACTTTTTATTAACTTGAATTCAAACCCCGATCCGAATTCAAACGTGGATTTCTATATTTTGTGGTCAAAATCCAAGAATCCGGATTGAATTCTCGTGTCATAAGAATAAACATAATTCATTTTTTTTTTAACGACCAACTAAGTAACACCGGGTACTCCGTAAGCGGTCCCTATTGGCTAAAGGTAGCCCGAGCCGGCCATGAGTCCGGACGGACGAAGCCCCTAGCGGTCCACCTATTGAGGGATTCCCCGGATAAAACCCGACCCCCATGCCCGTCAAACGGCACGACAGCGAGGAGCCGGTAAAACCGGGTGAGATCAGGACTCGAACCTTGGCAAGCCAGGGTCATCCCTCATATCTTTCATATAAATTGGTAATAGTGAGGCTTAAACCCCCTACCTCTCACTAGTAAAGTAAATGTTCTACCATTAGGCCACGTCCAATTTATTAAAACATAATTCATTTAGTAGGAACAAGCCAACTAAAAAAAAGTTGAAGCTAGGACTCTCGTATTTAATTGTTCCCAAAATTTTTGAGGATTGATCATGTTCTATTTGCTTTCTATTATTCTATCTGGTCACAACTCTTTCAGTTATCAACCTCTCAAATTTTCTATTACGATTGTGTGATTGTTTTATTTTTAAAAATTACACAAAATATTTGTGCCATCATATTACTATTTGTTGAAATTAAAAAAAAAAGTAAATAGACTATGAAAAGAACCTCGGTTTTAGATCCGTTTTATACTTTAAAAAAAAGCCTATTATAACCAAATTACCAAATGTATAACTTATTAAAAAAAATACTTGGGTAATTCAAACTTACCATCTCTTTAATTTAAAAAATATGTATACATATAAAAAAGCTGTAATGAATACTAAGTATCTTTGATTGGTGGAGCTCCACAGTAGCCAACCGATAAATGTCATGTAACATTCACTAAGTTATTTTTTTTATTTGTTTTTCCCGTCTCTAATTTAATGAGTATGCACACAAAAGAAGACGTTAAACCAGGAAACACAAGTGACATGGTTGAAAGTCATTTGGCTCGTGGGACGCATGTCCGATTCGTGGGGAAGCCGTTTTAAGGTTCTTTCTATAAAAAATAGAAATCTTCCATTAACACCCTTAAGCTTTAACAAAGTTACTTAACAATCTATAAACTTTGATAAACATGTATTTTTACTGTCTTTGTAGAATTTACCGTCATATTTTATTGTATTCTATTCTTTCTTTCTTTCTTCGTTTTAACCCCGAGTAATGAAAAACTAGCTAATAAAATTATAAATATTAATATATTTAACCATAAAATAAGACAATTATAATTAATTAATTAATTAATGTAATTTGAGAAGAGTATAATATTAGTGGAAGGAAATGAATTGGAAAATAGGGGATGTGCGTCAGAATATAATACAAGTCGTGGGCTTCATATGTCTCTGTGCGGTGACTTAAGTCCAGTTTTCTTTCAAATATATAATAAACCCATCTTCTTTCTTTCTTTCTCTAAAACTAAAACTATCTTTCAAATATATAATAAACCCATCTTCTTTCTTTCTTTCTTTCTCTAAAACTAAAACTATTAATTAGATTTACACCTCAATTCTCTCCGATTCAACGCCTCTTAATTAGGGTTTCTTTTTCACTTTCCGTTCTCAATCAATCAATACTCGTAAGTTTCTCTGATTCACATATGCGTGCTCAATCTGATTACTCTTATCGCTCGTTTCGTTGTTCCATTTGCTGTATGAATTGTAATTGAGTCGATTTAATTCGATTTATGGATCCAATTTGGTACTTTTGATGAATTTGAGGCACAGAGTATTCGATTTATGGATTTGGATTCAAGTTGCTTGATTTTGACCTAAAATTGAATTGATAGATGCATGATTTTTGAGATTGATTTGTTCATGCATGTGGATTTATTGGACAATTGGATTAGTTATTATTAATTTAATTAGGGTTTGTGGTTCAATAGAGTGATAAGTAGGGGTTTTCTGTGCATTTGCAAGTAAGTATATGATGTGATTGTTACTTGCGAGATATGAACATGTTTATAGGTTTAATTAAATTGATTATTTTCTGTTACAGATAGTTCTTGCTGTAACTGCATTGCATTAGCTGCGATGAGGGCGAATTCAACCGATTCGTCTCCTCCTGAGCAATCACTAGATAGGGAATCAGAGTCTGATGAAGCTTTAAGTGAGGAGGAAGAAGATGATGCAAGCAAAGAATCGCAGAATGCTTCATCTTTTCATTCAGGTACTTTCTTTTTATTACGATACTCGTTGAATCGTGAATGTTACATGGTCGTATATTTATGTTTGTATTACTGATCTTAACCTTCAAATTTTGAGCTCAGATAAAAGTTATTTGCAGCAGGGAGTACCAAATATGCTTCCTAGTAATGGAGCACCGCTCGAACTTGTTGGTCACAGTATGGTAAGCTTCTTTTACCTTATGTATGAATATTGTTGTATTTCGTTCAGATTTTATAAACATCTTCAAAGTTTTTGGCTTTTGTATTAACTTTTACACCTTTTACAGGCCTGTGCTCCAAATCCTTATGGTGATCCATATTATGCTGGAATGATGGCAGCTTATGGTCAACCTATGGTAAGATCTCATAATTTCTAATATGTATTTTTGTGTGTGTGTATGCATGTATATTACTAATTAAATTAGTGATTGTGTTTTGTAGGTTCAACCTCAGTATTTTGATATACCAAGAATGCCTTTGCCAATCGAGATGGAACAAGAGCCTGTCTATGTAAATGCAAAACAATACCACGCGATACTAAGGAGAAGGCAAGCGCGTGCAAAAGCAGAGCTCGAAAGGAAACTTATCAAAGACAGAAAGGTCGGTTATTATTTATTTACATATTTTATGTTTTTTGATAAACAATAACGGGACTTGTATTGTTTTACAGCCGTATCTTCACGAGTCGCGCCACAAACATGCAATGAGAAGGGTTAGGGGTACCGGTGGTCGTTTTGCGAAGAAGACAGAAGTGGAATCATTAAAGAACACACCAGGGTCGGGTTCAGGTTCCGTCATATCATCATCCCAGTTGGTGAATTCAAAGCACATGCAGTCCGAATCTGATGAAGGTTTGGAGGCACCAAGGGGCGGATTGGTAAATTCGTTGAATGCTCATACGTATCGTGAAAATGGGGGTTCTTGGATTAGTATGTCATCAAACCAAGCTTCACACAGGGCTGTTGCCATGAAGTGATGTCGGATATTTAAGATCCTCTCATTGTCTATCCATGTGTTCTAAAGGTGTCACCTTGTAGAAGGTTGGCCGGCAAATCATTCTTGGCTCATGTGTTTTTTACTTTTAAGGTTTTGTTTTGACAAAATGTGTTATGTACAAAGTTTGTTTTGGGGATAGAAAGAATTGGATGGCTTTGTGTTTTTTTTTCTGCATGTTTGGTATTTGGAGGTGAAGTAACTGCTTATTAAGAAATTTGCTAATGTGTATTGTTTAAACACTGGGGCATACAGTGTTCCAGCACATCACACATGTGCAAGGCTGTGGTGGTTGAAATTTGCTGTTTTTTTGGTATATATTCATGTCGAAGATTTTGTTGTATTTGAAAGTTATGGAAAGGGTTCTACTTGGACATCCCCATACCGTATCCCCTATACGGTGCGTGTATATGCACATCAGCACATGTATAGTCCTATTCAGGGGGATATCATTTGGCCTGGTCTCATTGTGTGGGTCTAGGATGAGTCTGCTAAGTCAATTGTTTAAAAGAATACTAGATGCCATGTTTACTGAGTTTACCTACTTATTGGTTATTTTATGTGGCAATTGTTTAAAAGAATAGCAAAGCTTTGCTTGAGGTGGACCTTGGCCCCTTTTGAGCTACTTGTGAATCAAGCTTGTTGCCAAAAACTCAGAATCGAGTTGGTTGTCTAAAACTCAAATCGAGCTGAGTTCAAGCTTTAAAAAAGCTCAAAGTGTTATTTAGTTATTTAGAAGCGCGACTAAGCTTGCGAGTCTGTTATTTAGTTTTTTGTTAATAAAAACATTGCAGAATAAAGTTGATAAATAAAGAGAGTAGATCTCGAGCTTAAAACGATTTTCACATATAGTGTTATGACATGTAAAATGCCTATGTTGTATATACGGTCATATATACCTTCGTGTTTGGATGCACGAATCAAATCTAAGATAACTTAAAAAAATGTTTTTGAGATGATATAAGTGAATTAGGGAGATGGCATGGAGAGTCTACAATTAGTTATTGTAGTCTCTTGGCACTATTCCTGCACCTATGCGAATCAGAGTACTTATTGTAGTCTCTTGGCACTATTCCTCTACCTATGCGAATCAGAGTGGTGTTTGCGAGTTTTGAAGAGATTACCCTTGGACTAAGACGCAAACAAATATCCTACAAGGGATGGACCGTGAATATATAGCATGTCAAATGTTGGCCCACCATTGGTGACCTCATTAGGCTAAAGACCAGATAACTTGGCACATCGACTCGGCTCGGCTCGGACTTGAAACTACACGATCCATTTTGTAAGCAGTTCGCATCTAATTCGACGAGGCACACGCTAAGTTAAAAAAGTTTAGTACATGATCAGAGCTAGTATATCAAAACTAGCAAACAAGGACTACAAAACGATCATAATCTTCAAAAGCATAACATGTTATTTTCGAGCAAGTTTCAAATGAGTCACGAGCCAGAGCTATTTGAACAAACTGGTTAGATTACACTGGGAAAATCTTCTAAAAAATATGCCTGAGGAAATAACACCCTCAGCTGAGAAATAAATCAAATCATCATGATAGCAATATCCTTTTGGTACTCATTTATTTTGAAACCGAATTTTCTTCCATTGAGACTTAAGAGTACAAAAATTCAGTCCATTTTACAATTACTATTTGTCAGGATGTCAATAATTTGGTTTATGTTTAAAACACATGTTTCAAAAGTTACAGTTACTTCTAAAAAATTGTCAAAAGTTGAGGTTTAATCTCCATCAGGGTTTGCCACATACAGAGGCATATTAAACTACCAGAAAAGTAGATAAAAAGTTGAGCTAAAAGGTGCCTCTTGGCAAACTGTAATGAGCAGCTCGTTATTATGGTCTAGTATATATAAGTATTAACAATAAGATAAGATACCATGAACATGAAAGAAGGCAATTTCTATTGTGGTCAACATTTCTATGACAAGAAAGAGGCCAATACAAACTGATGTGCAAGATTAACAGAGTTCCACTTCCTTTTAAGGATTGCTAGAAGTTACAACCTATTTGATGATACAGCCTAGAAAACACCATTTACTAAAGATGCAACTCATCAACACCTAACATTATTGTAATCAGAAGCAGATAAACACAACTAAAAATATTTAACAAACCTAACAGAAAATAAAAATACAGGCATCACAAATAACACTAACTTAAGAAAAAGGAAAATTAATGAAGTAACACAACAGATTTAAAAAGTTTTGTTCACCCATCAACTACAAGCTCATTGCAGTAGACAACTATAAAAATTTAACCACAACAAAAGTCTTCAACCCAAAAACCTTTCACAAACATGAAAGCTTCAAGGATCAAAATACCAAAGCTCAGTTCAAAACTAGTAAATCAAACACAGAAAATAAAACCAAAACACAACCACCTCACTTAGCTCCCTTCTTCACCGCAGCCTTGGTAACCTTAGCTCCAGTTGGGTCCTTCTTCTCAACACTCTTGATCACACCAACAGCAACCGTTTGACGCATGTCCCTCACAGCAAATCTTCCAAGAGGCGGGTACTCTGAAAAGGTCTCAACAACCATGGGCTTGGTGGGAAGCATCTTAACCATCCCTGCGTCTCCGTTCTTCAAGAACTTTGGCTCCTTCTCGAGTTCCTTACCAGACCGTCTGTCAATCTTGGTCAAAAGCTCAGAGAACTTGACAGCAATGTGGGAGGTGTGGCAATCAAGCACTGGTGCATAACCGTTACCGATTTGACCAGGGTGGTTCATGATGATAACCTGCGAGGTGAAGCTAGCAGCACCCTTGGCAGGATCATCCTTGGAGTTCGATGCAACATACCCACGCTTGAGATCCTTAACAGCGACATTCTTAACGTTGAACCCAACGTTGTCACCAGGAAGAGCTTCTTGCAAAGCTTCATGATGCATCTCAACAGACTTAACTTCAGTGGTCAACCCTGATGGTCCAAAAGTAACAACCATACCGGGCTTGATCACACCAGTCTCAACACGTCCCACTGGCACAGTTCCAATACCACCGATCTTGTACACGTCCTGAAGTGGGAGACGGAGAGGCTTGTCTGATGGTCGCTTGGGCTCATTGATCTGGTCAAGAGCATCAAGAAGGGTGGGACCCTTGTACCAGTCGAGGTTGGTGGACCTCTCAATCATGTTGTCTCCTTCAAATCCAGAGATTGGCACAAATGGGATTTTGTCAGGGTTGTATCCCACCTTCTTCAAGTAAGATGACACTTCCTTCACAATTTCATCGTACCTCGCCTTTGAGTATTTCGGTGTGGTAGCATCCATCTACATATTAATACAACAAATTAGCAAACTTTACACAAAATCTTGAAAAATAATGAATCTTGGAACAATATGGAATCTGAATATACCTTGTTACAGCAGCAAATCATTTGCTTGACACCAAGGGTAAAAGCAAGAAGCGCGTGCTCACGGGTCTGCCCATCCTTAGAAATACCAGCCTCGAAACCACCAGTGGTGGAGTCGATAATCAGAACAGCACAGTCAGCCTGCGAGGTACCAGTAATCATGTTCTTGATGAAATCACGATGTCCAGGAGCATCAATAACTGTGCAGTAGTACTTGGTGGTCTCAAACTTCCACAGCGCGATATCAATGGTGATACCTCTTTCACGCTCGGCCTTAAGCTTGTCAAGAACCCAGGCGTACTTGAATGACCTTTTGTTCATCTCAGCTGCTTCCTTCTCAAACCGCTCGATAACACGCTTGTCGATGCCACCTAGCTTGTAGATCAAATGTCCAGTTGTGGTTGACTTGCCCGAGTCGACATGTCCAATGACGACAATGCTGATGTGAGTCTTTTCCTTACCCATCTGAATCACAAAATCAACTGTTACCAAATTACAAATCAAAAAACAATTATGAATAAAAAAATATTTTTCATTTAAAATACTAAAGACTGAGCTCATCTCTGAGCATAACAATTAATCAAATAAAAACTTACAAAACACAAATCATTAATTAACAGTTAAATAAATCACAAATCAGAACTTCTAAACAGCAAATTAGTAATGAAATAAAACTAATTGTATTCCAAAAAACTAAAACAGACCTTGTATTTTGAGCTTAAAAATTAATCGAACACATAGCTTAAGTTTAATCAATAATTAAACTAAATAGATTCAACTGTTATTAAATAGCAGATTAGAACAGGTAGATAAAAAATTATATACAAAACGAAAACAATTGTTTTAAAAAACTAAAAACAGAGCATATTACTGAGCTTAACAATTAGTCAAATACAAAGCCTAGGTTTAATTAATACTGTTCGTAATAAAATTAACCGTTACAAATAAGCTTAGAAAGTAATTCAATAACAAATTGAAACTAATTGTTTTACAAAAGCCTAAAAAAGAGCTTATCACTGAGCTTAACAATTAATCGAACATAAAACTCAAAAAGTATAAATCAAGGTTTAATCTAATACAATTCGTAATAAATTAAACTGTTATAACTTATAAGTTTAGATTAACAACTAATCGAATAAAAAGTGTAGATCTAGGTTTAATTAATACCGTTCAAAACACAAAGCTACACAGATCATCGATACAATAACAGATCTATACATATAAGATAAACAGATTATAACTACAATAATCGATTAGCTGGAGATGTAGAATATGACTGACCTTAAGATCTTAACAAAATATCTGCAGCTGCTGCAGACGAGTTTTCTAGTAGATGGAAGAAGACGAAGAATAAAAGAAGTGAGGTTGAATGAGAGGTTTTATAATTGAGATGTGGGATTAGGGTTTTCTATCAGCCGTTGGATTAAGTAATCGGACGGCTGAGATGAGATTGATATTTGGATGCCCTAGCTAGCCTCCTTCGTTTCTTTTGCGTTACTATTGTTGGTTAATTACGGTATTGGCCTTGTTGGGCTTCATTAATTCCAACTTTTGACCGTCTGTTTTATAGTCTCTTGAAAATTATTGAAGAAATTAAAATGTGTATTTAATTATGTTAAAACGTCATTTAATTATACTTTTTTTAGTTCTTCTCCTACCCGTATCGAATAGAACACGCTGAGCCAAATCTTCTTCATATAAAACCTGCTTGATTTAGATCGGGAAAATCGTGTGGTTTTATGAAACCATGTGCTATGGCTCGAATCCGTAGTCAATCCTATTTCCGATAGGGACAGTTGACAACTGAATCCGATCTTTCCCATTCTTTTCATATCCGCAATAGTGCGAAAAGAAGACCCGGCCCCAAGTTGTTCAAGAATAGTGTCGTTGAGTTTCTCGACCCTTTGTCTTAGGATTAGTCAGTTCTATTTCTCGATGGGGGCAGGGAAGGGATATAACTCAGCGGTAGAGTGTCACCTTGACGTGATGGAAGTCATCAGTTCGAGCCTGATTATCCCTAAACCCAATGTGAGTTTTTCATTTTGATTTGCTACCCCGCCGTGATTGAATGAGAATGGATAAGAGGCTCGTGGGATTGACGTGAGGGGCAGGGATGGCTATATTTCTGGGAGCGAACTCCGGGCGAATATGAAGCGCATGGATACAAGTTAGGCCTTGGGATGAAAGACAATTCCGAATCCGCTTTGTCTACGAACAAGGAAGCTATAAGTAATGCAACTATGAATCTCATGGAGAGTTCGATCCTGGCTCAGGATGAACGCTGGCGGCATGCTTTACACATGCAAGTCGGACGGGAAGTGGTAAAGACTTTTTTTTGTTTAGATAGCATGATGTCATTTAGTATAACGGACGTTCTAGCTTTGTGGTAGCTCAGATGATTTTGTTGTTACAAATCGACAGTTTAAGCTTTGGCGCCTACGTTAGAGGGCGGTTTTACCCGGTTGTTGGGGTTTCAACTTACATGATGTTTTTTAATCGGGTCTGAAGTGTAAAATACCTATAACGGTTGAATTCCGTACTCGGAAAAAAACGATGCTCAATTAAATGGAAAAAAAGTAAAATATTTGGTCGCTTGTCTAATGCAATGAGTTTAAAGGTTGTGAACCTATTTTTATGATTCTAGATTGTAAGTTCAAATGGGTAGGGTATATGTCAATATCACCATGACTGTGATATTGATTTTATGATTTCACATTGAAAAAGCATGTTAGACTGTTAGAGTGTGTTCACATGTTCCAAAACTGTTATGTTATTCACAGTTTAAAAGCGAAAAATCGATTCCAAAATAAAAATAACATGTTCACATGTTCCATTGCTGTTCATGAAGAAGCGTGGATCGACTCACTGGTAGACGATCTACTTTCCTCGGGTATGATTATACTATTTCACCGATGGTTTTCTTGGATCTGGGTTCTTCCACCTACAAAATGAACAGCACCGTCAACTTACCCCTCAGAAAGGGACAGAGGGGTCCTCTTTGGGGTAACCCTCCGGTGTGAGAATAAGTATCTTGTGGGAGAAGATAATAATATCAAAGTAAGGAAATCTGGAGAGTATTGCTTAGTGGCTGAATACTCTGTGTGATTGTGTTACTGGCTGTAACTGTCTGTGAGTGAATGTAATTGAATATGATTGAATGTGATATGAATGTGTATGAGTATCTTCCTTGTGGAGTTGATGCTGTATTTATAGTGCTAGGGTTTCCACTGATTGGGCTCAGCCTTGTTGGCCTCCTCCAATTGCTCTGCGCCACGTGTCCTCTGGGACACCTGGTGCTTTCTCATTGGTTGTAATCACGTGGTAGCACATGTGTTATGCTGAGTTGTCCACCTTTCATTTGGCAGCTGTCAACATCAGCATATTCTTATTCCTTAAAAAGATACCTTCTGGAAGGTTGTCTGACGTGCACAATCAAGGTTGCCCTAATCCTGATTTGGATAAGGACGAGGTTGATTATGTGCATGTGTGATATGCGCCAATCCTGAGGATGCGCGAGGTCTTCTCTTTATTCTCACGCGCAGATGTTTCATGCGCAGATGTGATATGCGCCGCGCGCTGATGCGCCGCGCGCATATGTGATATGCGTGAGCATATGTGTGCCTGGGCATATGATGCCTGAGCATGTGTGGTGCCTGGGCATATGATGCCTGAGCATGTGTGGTGCCTGGGCATATGATGCCTGAGCATATGTGATATGCGCCATGCGCATAGGTTTTGGCTTTGTGACTTCTTAATGTCTTGATTTCAAGCCTCTTGTCTATATCTTGTGGGTTGACCCGCCTCGCTCGGTGTTGAGGCGGGTACATACCTCTTCAAGCCCCCCCAGTCTAATGTGTGTCTTGTCTCGCGCGAGCGAGGCAAGATAGATATTAGACTTAATAGTTTGCTCTTTTAGTAGGGGTTTTGTCTTTTTCTTCTTACTATTCATCGTTGCGCGAAATTCTATCCTTTTAGTTGAAAACGAATCGTCCGTATACGTGGTTGGTTGTTGCTGACGTGGGCCAGTGATGGAGACGTGTCAGGCCTTTCGTGTGCTCGAGGTGCTACAGTTGCCTTTCGTGTCCCCTCACATGCTGTCAGGGACACGTGTCGCGCTCGCGTTGGTCAGTTCCTGCGAGTGGTGGCGCGTGAACTCTGGCAGCAGCCGTATAGTTTCCTTTCATGTCCCCTCACACAGTGTTAGGGACACGTGTCGCGCTCGCATTGGCCAAGACCTGCGAGTGGGGGCGCGTGAAGTCCGTTCAGCACCAAAATTTCTCTCTCCTGGGCCTATAAAAGCCAGCCCTTAGTCTTTTTATCCTTCATCTTCTTGTTTAATATTCATAGCTCGTTTCTGTCTTTCCTTGTATTCCGATTACCCTTGTTCTGCTTCCAGCTATCTGTTCTTCAGAAGTTTCCCTTGTTCGATTTTACAGTTGTATGTCTGATAGTTCAGACAATACAATCTCCCCCATCCATTGCCGTAGAAAATCGTTAGTAATGTCTACATTGAAGAAGACCGGCAAGGGGAAGAAGGCTGCTGAGGGCTCATCGGAGGAGGTAGGGAGGACCAAGGCGGTGAAGAGGTGGAATGAAATCCCCTGCAAATTGAGGCAGGCTGATCTTGACAGCCTTATCGCCTCTCAGGGTTTTCCCACCCTGTTTGGCTGCATGTTGCCTGTGGCCGGGCAAACGGCGGCGGACCCGCCTACCGGCTATATATCCCTATATAGCCATTTTTTCACCCACTGCAACCTTCGTCTCCCGATGACAAGGTTTGTGGGTGCACTGCTTCAGTTCTATGGGATTCATATATCCCAGGTCCATCCGTTTGGACTTGTGCGCATGACTCACTTTGAGTTCATGTGCAAATCCCAGCGCGAGGAGCCCACCCCTCGGCGCTTTCAGTTTTTTTACAAGCCCAAGATCCAAGACTCTTGGTTCTCATTTATTCCTCGCAGTCAGAAGGTGAAGTGCTCCACTGTTTCATTCAAGAGCCTTCATGACTGGTCTGAGAGGTTCTTCTATATAAGGGCTGGTGTGATCCCCATCCGCATGACTATGCGCGCGATTTCTTCTGCGCCTGCGGATGTGGGTGTCCTCAAGAACCCAACTGGCGCCTGGGTTAATAAGCTGACCGCCGAACCATCCCCCGCCAAGAACATTTGTGAGGAGGCGCTGGTGGGGGTTGGTATGAGCAAGAGGTGGGCGGACAGCGCGCTTGAGCCCGTTATCCAAGTCGACGGGTTATGTAAGTTAATCTCATTGCTTTACTTCTGCGCGAATATAATTCTTTTTGCTGATATCATTTGACTTGTTTTGTGCAGTCACCAAGGAGTATATCCATGCCGCCTATGATGAGCACATGGAGGGTGGATCCGTCGCGCTGGGCGCTGGGGAGGTTGGCTTCCCCGATCGCTTTGATGACATGTTCATCCCTGTTGATCTGGGGTTTGTCTTCGACAGCGATGCGCCTGGTAAGCCTTTGTACTTATGCATTTTCCTTTATAATACCAAATTTTGCTAACACTTCTGTTGCGTGTATTGTAGATGCGCTGGAGAACTACGAGCTGGAGCTCGCGGAAGAGGAGGAGGAGGAGGAGGCGCCCCAACTAAAGCGTAAAGCTAAGGGGAAAACTGGCGCAGGGGCCAGTAAGAAACAGAAAAAAGATGTTGCCCCTGTTGTTCAGGACCCTCCTACTCAGGCGGGGGGATTTGGGAAAACCCAGGAGCTTACCACCAAGGTTTCCTTGTCTTCCCTGCCTAAAAAAGTGGGCAGACCTCCTGTCCACCTGAGGCATGGTGCGATTACCTCCTCCCTTCGCGCGGCTGAAACGCCCGCGACAGGTAAACTTTGCTTATCCTTTATGGTTCTATGAGCGCGATCCTTATAGGATTATTAATGAATCTTGTCTTACTCAAATGTTTGTAGAGCCGGCGACAGCGCAACAAGATGCCGAGGCTGCGCCGGAGGTCGCTTCGAAGTCCCCCGTTTTACCCTCCAAGAAGGGTAGAATGGACTTCATGGCGATGTTTGCTGCGCGAACGGAGTTGCGCCAAGGTACGTATTGCGCTCTTATTTTCTGACTTTCTTTTAGATCTATTCATGAACCATTTCTTTTTGTTGATTTTTTCATAGAAGCCGTAGCTGGCGTACAAGCTAGTGGTGGCACTTCTGGCGCCGGTGCCAGCGCCGTTGGCTCTGCTCCTGCTCCTGCAAGTGATGAATCTCCCCTCATCGGCATTACTAAGGAGCAGGAGGCCGTGTTGCGCGCCGACTTGGCGGCATCGAGACCTCCTTCACCTCCTCCTGCGCACAGCCCTCCCCGCGAGACCGATTTTGATTCTAGGTCGCAGGAGAAGAGGCCTATTTCAGAGGAGGGTGAGGAGTTTGAAGTTGAAGACTCCGCGGGCGCCCGCGCCAGCCCTGCAGCGCCACGAGGTTTCGCGGCGGAGCCTTCTCGTAGGGCTGGCGATGACTTTTCTGCTTCATCCCCGCAGGTTTTGGTTATTTTTTGTTCCGCTGCGCGGACTTCCATCTTAGTGTTTTGATAACTTAGATAATTACTTTGCTTTTGCAGGAATCCGATCACATTTACCGCCCGAGATGGAATATAACTGAAGACATCACCTTTCAGTCCATGGGTGTGTGTGCGGAATTCTGGGCTCATGCTGTGCCTCCAACTGAAAGGAGGTTCCAGGAGGACCGCGCTCGCGACGACCTGCTCAACGACCATATGTTTGCTGGGTCGGCCTTCTTTGCTGCCTCCCAAGAGCTTCGCTCTGATTACGTAAAAGTACGTGATGCTCTTGCGGAAGCCAAGCAAGAGGCTAAGGTGTCTGCTTGGCATCTTTCTGATGCTCGCGAGAGAGCTGAGAAGCTCCAAGCCGAGCTCAGTGAGAACAGAGCCAGCGCCAACAGCGCCTTCGTGAAGCGCGGTCATGAGCTTCAGGCTGCGCGGGAGAAGCTGCAGGCGGCGGAGGCGGACGCGGCCAAATACTCGCGCCGAGCGCGCGAGTTGGAGCTTGAGGCAGAGGCGCGTGACCAAGCTCTTGTCCAGTCCATAACTGAAAAATCATCACTGGAGAGTGAGGTTGCGCGCCTGAAGAGGGAGCTGGCGGCCGCGCAGGCCGATAAAGATGAAGCCCTGGCGACGGCAGCGTCTAGCCAGGAAGCACTTGATGCTGCGCGGGTGGAAAAAGAAGAAATCTTGGCGGCAGCAGCGTCCGACAAAGAGGAGCTAACAAAGACTAAAGAAACTGTTGAGTTATTAAACTCTCAGGTTCCTGCCCTCGAGACGTCTGTTGCTGGCCTCGCGCAGGATCGCCACTGGCTGATCTCACAGGGCATGACTCGTTGCGCTTACGCAATGAAATACTCAGGCGAGTTTCAGGCCCTGGTGATGGATTGCAACGCTGCCGCGCGCTTGGTGGGCCGAGCTGAAGGGTTCACGGATGGTTACGAATATGGCATGTTGAAGAAGAACCCATCCGAGTACCCTTATCAGAGCGACGCTGCCTGCGCGGAAATGGCCGCGATGGGGGAGAAGTATATGAATACTCCCATTCCCATCCTTGCGCAGGTATTTTAACCTTAATGAGATTACCTTGACTTATTTTCTAAGTCTTTTTGTACTCATATTTTTGCTTATGATTTGCAGATATCCGCGCTTGCTGACCAGCCCGACCTCGGCGCGCTAAAGAAATTACTTGACGAGTGCGAAGGGGCTGGCGGCGACGATGGCGCGGAGAATGCTGGCGTTGCTAGCGGCTCTGGCGTGGCCAAAGGATCCGCTCCTGACACTGTTTTGCTAGAAGACTCCATTCAAGATGAAGAACTTGACTATGGTCAGTTTGGAGATGAAGAGGAGCAGGCTGCGCCAGATGCTGAGGGCGATGATGAGGATGATGAAGAGGCTGATGTCAACGTGGAGACTTGAGAAGCCCTTCATGTTTTTTTTTTTATTTGTAATTTGTATCTCATCATCTTGTAAACTTGTAAATTTCAATGCTTTTGAATGAAATTATGTTTTTCCCTTCTTCGCATCTTGCGCATTCCCATTCATCTCTTTATATAAGATATGCTTGCACGTTGAAATAAGAACAAGATTGTAAGAGATTTTTCCATATCTTGATTATGTTGACACGTGTCATGGCGCTTTCATTATTCCTCTTTTGCGCGACATTATCGCGCGCTGATGGAATTATGAGTTTTTTTTTTTTTAGCCTTTACGCGTCAACGTGTTACTCAGCTATCCACTACAATTTCGTGCGCGACCCCAACCTGAGACCGTAACAACCATGTTTTGGCATTTGCTTTGCCTTAGTTGTGTTTAGGTGTTTTATGGTCAGGCTGCGCAGCATGCAGGATGGATGTTGTGAATTGTTTGAGCTAAGGCTCACATTATTGGGCTAAGGCCCTGACGTTTTAGAGTTAAGACTCTTTAACGCGTTTGCGCATGTATGTTTTACTTCGTTTTATTTTGTTTTGATGTCAATACAATGTTGTCGTATTGCTCAAAATTAATAAAGGGAAGTGTGAAACATGTATGCAAAAGATAATAGAATTGGGCTAAGGCCCTGACGTTTTAGAGTTAAGACTCGTTAACGCGTTTGAGCTTGTTGCTCGCGCATGTATGTTTTACTTCGTTTTATTTTGTTTTGATGTCAATACGATGTTGTCATATTGCTCAAAATTAATAAAGGGAAGTGTGAAACATGTATGCAAAAGGTAATAGAATCCACATTAAGAGAAGATAGCGCGTATCAATATTCATAATGGCTTAAAAGGCCTTGATTACAAACTTGATATTTTTTACATGAAACATTTTCTAAGCTGTGCTGCGTTCCATGCTCGCGGGATCTTCTTTCCATTCAAATCTTTTAAAGCATATGCGCCTTTCCCCAATTCTTCTGAGATTTGATAAGGTCCCTCCCAGTTGGGGGACATTTTTCCCGGGGGTATCGCGCGGCTAGCCTCATTATTTCGAAGGACAAAATCATTTTTCTTGAAGTGGCATTCTTTCACACGCTGGTTGTAATATTTTTCCAGTTTTTTCTTGTACTTGGCTTCACTGATGATAGCTGCCTCTCTGCGGCCTTCAAGTAAGTTGAGATCCAACCTTCGTTCGCGCTCGTTATCAATCTTGCTCATCATGAGCACTCTATGGGATGGGCATCCAATTTCCGCTGGAATCATTGCCTCTGTTCCATAGGTTAGGCTGAAGGGGGATTCGCCATTGCTGGTTTTGCTTAATGTCCTGTGTGCCCACAGGACATTAGGTAGCTCTTCGACCCAAGAATGGGATTCTCTCTCCAACCTTTTCTTCAGCCCATTTAACAAGCTTTGGTTCGCGCGTTCCACTTGTCCATTCCCCTGAGGGTGATAAACTGAAGTGAAAATTTGGTTGATGCGCAATTCCTTGAGCCAGCTGGATATCTTCTTGTCAGTGAATTGCTTGCCATTGTCGCTCACAATTTCCATGGGCAAGCCAAAACGGCATATGATGTGGCTCCAGATAAACTGCTTCATCGCTTCGGCTGTGATTTTTGCTAGTGGCTTGGCTTCAACCCATTTTGTGAAATAGTCTACTGCCACTACCAAAAATTTTACTCGCCCTTGCGCTTGCGGAAGGAGACCCACAATGTCAATTGCCCATTTGTGGAAAGGCCATGCAGAGGTCACTGGAATCAAGTTGTTCTTTGGCCGCATGGTGTTTGGCGCATAGCTCTGACATGCTTTGCACTTTTGGATCTCCTTTAGAGCGTCCAAGTACATGCCTGGCCAATAGTAACCTGCGCTCATTGCCTTGGCAACCACCATGCGCGGTCCAGCATGTATTCCACAGATTCCTTCGTGTATCTCTCTGATCACATAGCTTGCTTCTTCAGCATCTAGGCATTTCATGAGCGGGCCAAGATAAGAGCGTCGATAAAGTGTACCATCAAGCAGTTCATAGTTCTGTCACTTGTGTCTTATCTTCCTTGCTTGTGCGCGATCATCTGGTACCTTTCCCTCCTTTAAGAATTCCATTATTGGAGTTATCCATGATGAAGGGGTTGTATGAGTTACCAGGACAGACTTCGCTACCACCGACGGATTGCTCATTACTTCTACCCTGACATCTTTGCCAAAGTGATCAAAACAGGTTGATGCCATCTTACTCAGCGCGTCTGCAGATTTGTTTTCACTGCGCGGAATATGAATGATTCTGAAGCTGTCAAATTGCTCGATGAGCTTTTTCACCTGCTTTAGATATAGAGGCATGGTGTTCTCCTTGGCATCATAAAGGCCATTGACCTGTGCTGCTACCAAGTATGAATCAACATGAGCCTCTAGCATTTTAACCCCGAATTTGTGCGCGATGCGCAGGCCAGCCAGCAGGGCTTCATACTCAGCCTCATTGTTGGTGCTTTTGAAGTCCAACCTGATGGCGTAAGTATATTCATGATTCTCTGGATCCACCAGTTTTAGGCCTGCGCCGGACCCTTCGTTGTTTGAAGCTCCGTCCGTGAACAATCTCCAAACACTTTCTTCATCGCTGGCTCGCGGAGGGTCTACCTCGCGCTGAGCCTCTTCAATTTTTCCTTCGGGGACCTCGGCGATGAAATCAGCCAAGATTTGTCCCTTTATTGCTGGACGGGGCTTATAGGCGATCGTGTGCTCGCCTAATTCCAGCGCCCACTTTGTCAACCTTCCTGAGAGCGCGGGACGCCGCAAGACTTGCTGGATGTTGTAACCAGTCAGAACTTCAATGGGATGACCATTGAAATATCTATGAAGCTTGCGCGACGCGTGTGTTAGTGATAAAACTAACTTTTCCATGATGGAATAGCGCGTCTCAGGATCTGTCAGCACCCGACTCACATAGTATATTGGCGTTTGGATTCCCTTTCGATCCACCAACAATACTGCGCCAATGGCGCGCTCTCCTGCTGATAGGTACAATGTCAAAGTTTCTCCAGGAAGTGGAGCTGTGAGCGCGGGTAGATTTATCAAACATTCTTTAATCTCACTGAAAGCTTGCTCGGCCTCAGGAGTCCATTTGAACTGACTTTTCTTTAAGCAGTTTCTCAATGTATTGACAAATGGGGTAGATTTGGTTGCATGGTTCGCTAGGAACCTGTTGATTGATACCAATCTACCATTCAGCTTCTGAACTTCTTTCATGGTGGATGGCGAGGGCATGTCAAGGATGGCCTCCACCTTCTCAGGGTTCACCTTAAAACCATCCTTGGTGACCATTACACCTAGAAATTTTCCCTCTAGTACGCCGAAAGTACATTTACTCGGATTGAGCTTCATGTTAACTTCCTTTAGGCGCCCAAGGGTTTCTTCGATGTCTTTGAGCATTTGCTTTTCCTCCCTGCTCTTGATCACCAAATCATCCACATAGACTTCTAGGTTTCTTCCGATTTGCTCGCTGAAAACGGCATCCATAAGTCTTTGGTAGGTGGCGCCCGCATTCTTCAAACCAAAGGGCATTTTTGTGTAACAAAAAACACCCTTGTCGGTTCTGAAGGCGGTCTTGTCCTCATCTTGTGGTGCCATTTGAATCTGGTGATAGCCTTTGTAGGCATCCAGGAAACATTTTAGCTTGAATGGCGCCACGGAGTCCACCTTTGCGTCGATGTTTGGGAGGGGGTAACAATCCTTTGGGCACGCTTTGTTGAGGTCCTTGAAGTCAATGCACATCCTCCACGACCCGTTACTTTTCTTTACCATCACAGGATTGGCTACCCACGTCTGGTATCGTATCGGGCGGATGATGTCTGCGCGCAGTAGATCCTCAACCTACTCATTCATGGCCCTCGCCTTTTCATCCCCCATGACTCTCTTCTTTTGAGCAATTGGCTCTACAGACTTGAACGTGTTGAGGGAATGTTGTGCCAGGTCTCGCGGAACCCCAGTCATATCAGAGTGTTGCCACGCGAAGACTGACATATACGCTGTGAGCAATCTTTTCATTCTCATCCTCGTGTCGTCTGATATCGTTGCGCCAATTGTGATCTTCTGCTCCGGGAATTTTGGGTTGAGAATCCATTCCTCTGGCGCGTTTTCTGCCATTGGAGTTTTCATTCTCCCCTCCCGCGGAGTACTTGTCACTGCGCACAAATGATCCCGGTATACAAAAGTTACACCTGTTGGTGTTGGGAACCCCAACGCGCCGTGCGCTGGCGACGGTATGGCGTTGAATTGGGCAATCGTTCCCCTACCCAAGATCATATTGTGGCAAGAAGTGGTGGGCAAGACCAAGAAGTTAACAACTTCGGCTCGCTTGTGTTTCTCATCCCCCATAGTTAGCTCAAATTGTATTTGACCTAGGGGGTGAATGATTTCATTTGAAACACCAGAGATTGGTGCATTCACAATTTCTAGCCTTGCTTGGTCTGCCGGATCCAGTTTCCTGAAACATTGCTCATACATGATGTCTGACTCGCTGCCAGTGTCCACCAGGACTTTTGACACCTCATAATGAGCAATGTGTGTAGTGATGACAAGAGGACTGCTGATGGAAGGGCCTCCCCTGATTTTTGGGAAGATTACTTGCTGCTCGCGCCAATCTCCTTGGATTTGCGCGCTTCTTTTTCTTGATGTTTGCCCTTGCCTTCCTCCCTCAGCTACACAGATTCTTTTGTACTTTTTGCTGGCAGAGGCTCCTTCTGGTTGTTCATTGTCTGGTCTTGAGTTTTTCACCAGGTGAGCCAGCTTGCCTGATTTCACATCTTTTTCAATTGCATCCTTCAAGTGGTGGCATGCATCAGTGTTGTGTCCTGTGGACTTGTGAAATTCACAGTACTTGCCACTGTCTGATGGTCCCTTGTAGTGTAGTGGCTTGGGGCTTTTGAATTGGACATTCTCAGTGCTTAACACCTGTGAAGGCGTCTTAGTGAGAGGAGTCCATATTCTTGGCAGAGGTCTGCTAGGATCTCTGCCACCCTCCCTCTTGTCACCCTCCCCGCGATTACGAACATCTTTTTGGGGCTGGGGTGAGCTTGGTTACGCCTGCTTTTCTGCGGAAGAAAAACTGGTTGGTTGCAACCTGGACCATACAGAGTTCTGTTTGCCCCTTTTTTCTTTGCTGCGCGGTGACTCAACTTGATGCGCTCTTTCTCTTGCCCTATCCTGGGCAATTTGTTTTTCATTTCTCGCGAAAACTCGCGATGCTTCCATTAACTTGGCCCACGTGGTGGGCATGCCATCTCTGCTTACGAGAGCTCGGCGGAGTTGATCACTGCGCGCGCCTTGTATAAAGGCCACGCGCAATAGTTGCTCAGTGATACCTCCGATTGCCAGAGACTCCTGATTGAAACCAGTGATGTAGTCTTCAATCGTTTCATCATTCCTGCGTACGCAGTGCATGATGTCATCAGGGTCGCGCGTGTGTCTGCGCTGCTGTACGAAGTGGGCTTGGAACTTTTCCAATAGTTCCTCGAACCTATCAATTTGCCCAGTCGGCAAGCTCTCGAACCAGACACGCGCCGCGCCCGTGAGGCAGCGAGCAAACATGTGACACCATGTTGGCATCGTCCAGCTCTCTAGGTTTCCCGTGTTGTAAAAACCTTGCAAGAAATCGTCTGGATCTGTTGTGCCGTCATACTTGCCCAAACCACTTGGCATCTTGGTTTTGTGCTGTATGGGAGCCTTCGCGATGCGCTCAGTGAACTTTGAATGTTTCACCAAGATGGCTGGTCTGTACGGTGTGGTTACGTCCACTTGCCCTCTAACTGGTGGGCTGTACGGCATGTGCAGATCCATATCGGCTCTGGCTCCGGGCGCCATGTTCACAGGCGCGCGGAGCTGTGAGCCTCCTGCATGAGTGTCTCGCGTCTTCCTCATGCTGTGCACTTCTTCATCACTGAACTCAGTGTGTGCAGTGTGAACAGAATGTCCTTCTTCCGGCGCGCGCGGCCTTTTTGTTCCATGAACAGTTTGCTTATCAAACGCTTGCCTTTGTGTTAAATCGGCTAGCTTTTTCTGTTTGACCATCTCGTTGTACTTGTCCATTAGACGCCGCTGCTCATTTATGAGCCATTCTTTAGGATCATTTGTTTCATCTTCTGGACCCATTGGTCCTTTTTGTTTTGCGCCGGCAAGATTTTGTAACGTGAGATCGTCTGGAGGAGTTTCAGTCTGGCCGTGAGGAGTTGTGATGAAGGGACGGTTACTGGTGGCGCGCGTAGAATCACGCTGCGCCCTCAGAAACTGTTGTCCCTCATTAACATCCTCATGTTCAATATCCTCCAGAGCTTGATCAACGTTATGAACGCCAGAAACCATGGTGATTTTTTTTTTATGTATAGATCTGATGAGATCTGATTGCCGTTGTAACAGTGGATGGCGCCAATGAAGAAGCGTGGATCGACTCACTGGTAGACGATCTACTTTCCTCGGGTATGATTATACTATTTCACCGATGGTTTTCTTGGATCTGGGTTCTTCCACCTACAAAATGAACAGCACCGTCAACTTACCCCTCAGAAAGGGACAGAGGGGTCCTCTTTGGGGTAACCCTCCAGTGTGAGAATAAGTATCTTGTGGGAGAAGATAATAATATCAGAGTAAGGAAATCTGGAGAGTATTGCTTAGTGGCTGAATACTCTGTGTGATTGTGTTACTGGCTGTAACTGTCTGTGAGTGAATGTAATTGAATATGATTGAATGTGATATGAATGTGTATGAGTATCTTCCTTGTGGAGTTGATGCTGTATTTATAGTGCTAGGGTTTCCACTGATTGGGCTCAGCCTTGTTGGCCTCCTCCAATTGCTCTGCGCCACGTGTCCTCTGGGACACCTGGTGCTTTCTCATTGGTTGTAATCACGTGGTAGCACATGTGTTATGCTGAGTTGTCCACCTTTCATTTGGCAGCTGTCAACATCAGCATATTCTTATTCCTTAAAAAGATACCTTCTGGAAGGTTGTCTGACGTGCACAATCAAGGTTGCCCTAATCCTGATTTGGATAAGGACGAGGTTGATTATGTGCATGTGTGATATGCGCCAATCCTGAGGATGCGCGAGGTCTTCTCTTTATTCTCACGCGCAGATGTGATATGCGCCGCGCGCTGATGCGCCGCGCGCATATGTGATATGCGTGAGCATATGTGTGCCTGGGCATATGATGCCTGAGCATGTGTGGTGCCTGGGCATATGATGCCTGAGCATGTGTGGTGCCTGGGCATATGATGCCTGAGCATGTGTGGTGCCTGGGCATATGATGCCTGAGCATATGTGATATGCGCCATGCGCATAGGTTTTGGCTTTGTGACTTCTTAATGTCTTGATTTCAAGCCTCTTGTCTATATCTTGTGGGTTGACCCGCCTCGCTCGGTGTTGAGGCGGGTACATACCTCTTCAGTTCAATATCGGAGATTCAAATGATACAAACTTCCAACTCTATTTACTATTGGAGCTTCATAGGTTCAGAGGTTCCTAAACCCTTCAACGAGAATGTCGTTTGTTTGAAAATCATTGTGTTTATAATGTATAAATACGAGCATGCTCATTTGATCAATGATCACACACAAACAATAAGTTTGTTTGTTTTAGTGTGTGTGGTCATTTGTTTATATAGTTAAATAAAACGAAATGATGGACCAATTCCATTATGCAAATTAATAAGAGATACGTATTAATGGCTACAAGCACATGACTTTACTACATTGTTAAATTATCGACAAGATCAATCTTTAAGCCTCTTATGGTTTAAGAACAGAGCTAAGTACCCATTGGGGGATCCAACTGATAAGATTATTCCGGATTCCGGACCTTTGCTTTTAAATAAAAATAATAATAGTGATTGAGCACCAAATGTTAGTAATTCAAAAGGCTATGATGTAACACACAACATATTTTAAGGAGAAACTATATGATGTTGAGATGCACGCACTCTTGGACCACCATTTTTGACAAGCGGAAGTGTTGCACTTAGGCCCATATCGAATTGGTAGTGGGTCGGTGGAGGTGACGTGAGAAGTTGTTTAAAAGTCTTTGATTTGAGAATTAAAGGCGTACAAAACCGTTTTTTCTTAAACCGAACTGGTTTGGGTTTTGCATGATCAAACCAGTTTGACCCAAACCGGTTCGATTTGAAAATCGGTTTCAGCGTAGAACAAGTCGAACTAATCCAAATCGATTCGGTTAAGTTAAAAACCAGTTTGATTGTGAGAGCCAAACCGCTATACAAACTGGCAGTTCAGTTCAGTTTGAAAACCTGTCTGAATAAAGCCGGTTTTAGATGGGGACCGATCTAATTTGGTTTCTGCTTAACGGTTCCGAACTAGTTTTTTGTACACCTCTGTTGAGAATCGCTTCTAAAATTAATATTATATAATATTCTCATATAACTAAAACTAATCTAAATCACTTATCAGCACAAATAAAACAATTTATATTTTATTAGGTTAGAAATACGTGTATTATATAGGTTAAATAAATATATATTTTTTAAATATCATATCATTATATTCTATCAAAGATGTTTTATTAAAACTTAAATAGTAGGACTATGGTAGAATCATATTATATCTATAATATATAATATATATAAACAAAGACATAAAAATCCTACGTGTTGCGATGTGGTCGCTCCCCATTTTTTTGGAGTCACCAGATTTGCTTGATTTTTAAACGGAGGCTTCTCATGCATTTGACCCAAATTCATGGGTATGGGTCTTATCAAACCCAAATATTCTTTAAACGGGTTATAACATCTCATTAAATTAAAAACTAATCTCACCAAATATTAGATTTAAAAATCCTATAAAGTAGGGATATACCAAAAATTAATATCTGATTTATTTAAAAAAAGTTATATATTATTTATAATTAAAAAACCAATTTTATAATAAAAAATAAACGGGTCTTGGGTCTCATCAAACCCATATAGCTTTTAAATTGGGTTATCATATCTCATTTATTTATGAAACAATTTATCATTAAACCATAAGTATATTATTAACTTTCATACAAAAAAAATTAAAAATACAAAAAATAAATAAATATTATAAACAAATAAGATAAAACAACCCCGTAATACGGGAATAAAAACTAGTACCATATAAATAGATCATTATTATTTGTTAGGAGAGAGATGATAATCAAAATTTTTAGACGAAAAAAACCCAGTTTTTAAACGGTCTACAAAACTCACACGTTTCAATTGTTATTTTTATTTATTAGATACAAAAGATATATTCAAACAATCATGTGACGAAAACGTTTTGTTAATTTACCCAAGATGTTGACTCATAAACTACACTTATTTGTTAGATAAGCCGGGATTGCTTTCCACTCGAAAAAGCTCATGGAAGATCATAGGCACTAAAATCACAACGATAAGAGTATTTACAAGATTGAAAACACTTGGCTAATCTAAATATCAATATGCTTGGAAGTATGAACATTGTGTTTGGTAATAGTGAAGATATATAAGTAGTTGGGCTTTATCTACGCCTTGTTCTTGAGTTTTTTAACTAATGAAAGAAAAGAAAAGGAGAGGGAATGATAAGAAAATGAAGTGAATGGAAGAAAATTTTTTTTAATTAGGTGTGTTCTTGAGTTGGAATGAAATTAGAGGAAATGAAATGATAACTATGTTAAAAAATAGTTATCTTTAATAATCATCCCATTTTTAGGAGGATAACTTATTAGGAAAATACATTAATTTAATCCTTCCTGACTCCTCCTACTCCTTTCCTTTCCATCCTAAAAAAAACTCAAGAACACCCATTTTTTAATCATCCTTAGTTTTCCTTTCATTTCCCTCCTTTAAAAAAACTCAAGAACAAGACGTAAAAGACCAAGTCCCAAATCTTTCAAAATTGAAATAGGTAAGTAGGGTGGTGGCCTGGTGGGCCGAGTTGTCAAAGAAGGAAATAATTTGTTGCGTACCTTTAGATTGTATTGCTACAAAATTAGCACCCTTAACGAGCGGTATTGATGTTGGAAACGATTTATGGCCGCTTAAATATATGTTTTATGCAATATGAATAAGGAGTCGTCGGTACATCTTATGGTTCATTGTCGAATGGCTTAATGGCTAAACGGGTATTTAACGAATAAGGAGTCGTCGGTAACTTATAACATACTAATAGGATATTTAACGAAATTGTGTGTATCTTCATTCATCTATAATATTTATGTAACTTATTTACTGGGATTTTCAAATATAACATAATTTATTGACTTAATAAAAAGAAAGCTGGTCACATGATATCAACGTGACATTTTATGTGGAGGCCCTAGAATGATTTCAATGAAAAAATCATCTTACTTTGATAGTATAGTTAGATAGTTAAATGAATTATAAGACAATTCTAAAGCCTGAACTAGCAAGATGCTAAAATTACAATATGTTATAATCGGAAGTCAAATTAATTACACCACGAATTAATCCAATCCAAGGAAATCATTTCAGCAAGAGTTTTGACACCATCCATAGCTTGTCGTTTCTATCTTATAAACTTAATAATTGGATGAATTCTTTGGAGACGAATATGATTTATTTGTGTAACATATGATAGAGTTTATTACTTAGGTAGTTAGGTCGGATTATTCATAAGCATTAAAACCAAACAATAAATATTGCGGCTTAGATTTGATGTACAAGTTATATAAATCCTCTGATTATATATATATTCTGCTGTACATCAAACATCAACATATGGAAATGACTGAAACTGGGTAAATGATGGCTCCACAATCTACCTGCATATTCACATCATGAGTAATATGGTATGCTGCTTTTGAGCCAAATTCAACCATGGCCACTATACATGTAATGTTTTGATTATTATTATATATTATATTGTTTCCGGTGGGAAAAAATGCTACAATGTTCAATATACACCGTTAGATTATACTGAGATCAAATCTGGACCATTCAAAGTTCATTAAAACCTTCTAGAAGCAGCAGTTGGGGGCGGTTATGCAATCCATATATGATTCCTAAACTTTAGGCCATGTGAGCTTTTCATTCTATCCAACTCCTACAATTCAGCAACACTTAACCTGCCATTAAAATGCCATTAAACCACTATACAAATAATATTAATTAATTTTTTTAATGTATCATATATCTTGCATAAATATAGACAGATAAGTATTTACAAATCAATGAAAAATAAAAGCAGATAAACATTTAAACTTCTACAAATATAAACATCGAATCATTCAAGTAAAATCATAATATCCGATAAAAGATAAATTCTATATGAGTACCAAAATTATACAGCTAAACTTTTCTGTATCCTAATTATATTAAATTAATAATAAATAGCATTATGACTATATCTATCTTTTTTCTAAAATCAACTAAAAACTAAATTATAAATTAAACCAAATAGTTTATATGAGGACCAAAATCAACAACTAAAATTTTCTATATTGTACTTATATAAAATTAATAATAAATATCATTATGACTATATCTAATTTTTTCTTTCTGAAAATCAATTAAAAAATTAATTTATAAATTACACCAAATAGTGAGTTATGTATGAGTTATGCTTTTAAATAATTTCATTTGTCTCCATTAAAAATGGCGCAAAATAATTGTTGTCGCTCTCTTTCATAATTCAAAATTAAAGAGAGTAGTGGGTTAGTGGAATGACACATGACGGCACTTCATTTGTTATACATCACTATAAAAACAACATACATGCATTTGTCTAAATCTGCTGCAATGAAGATCACCATTGAAAACACAAAAACGGATCCCACGGTAATTTGTTAACCAACTTATATTTGCTACCTTCATTTTTTAAATTTGGACATTATGCTAAAGAGTATTTTTTTTTTCAGGTTCTATGTTAGAGTGAGCCTATCTACAAAACCTCAAAACATGAAGCATATGACAAAATGAAGTAGAAACCTAAAGAAGGAAAGCAAGTCATACCCGGATCATCTTCTGTAAGTTTTAAACTTTTAGCCTTTGAGTTCGTATCTGCTGCATTCCTCTATTCCATCTTTACAAGTTCAGCAACTTCAACTGCAATTTAAAAATCATTTCATGAATATAACATTTGAATATCCATTTCTTGTGCAGACTAATTCAAAGCTTAGATCTTCAAACGCAACCGACTTACACGTGTTAACACTTAGATCTTCAAAGCTTACTTCTTTGTTTTGTTTCGTTTTAAATTATCGCATGTAATGTTAGATTTCACTACTTTGTTAGTTTCTTTTGAGTTTGATTTGTAATGACTTTGTTTTAAATTACTTTGTTTTGAGTTAATCTACAAATTATGATGTTGAGGTTATTTATGTTTTTACATACATGCTATAAATTATTTGTTATACTATAACAACAATGTTACATGTAAATGAACATCATATAATTGGTTTTAAAGTTTAGAACTCAAAATTTTTACTTCGATTTTAAATTAAAGTTTAAAACTTTTTACTTGTATTAAAAACAACTATCAATCAAGAACGCTAATAATAAAAACAAACAACTCAAAATTTCAACATATTTAGTGTTTTAACAACCATAGGTTATAAATTCATAGATCCTTAGCATATTGCACTCATGTTACTTTGGTCTTTACCACATATTTCATATTTAAATTTTAATAAATTGTAAGGCCTCGTTACCGGTAGCCCTACATTTAGTGTTGGATTTACTCATAAACACAGTTCTAAATATCAGAGTTAATTAAAACATTCGCGGAACATTAAAACTTCAACCATAAAATGTTACATAACCTTCACATCTTGTCTTATAAAACCTTCATAGTCAATTAAATAAAACATAGTCTTTAAAACATCACAACATTTATTCGAGATGCCAGTATCTTCGATTCCATGCCATGTGTCTTCAATCACGCGAGCTGCCTCAACCTATTTGCCTGTGTGCATACTAAAAGTCAGCTACGCTGAGTGAGTTCTAGTTAATTACATAACTTACTTTACATACACATATACGTGCCTAAAGGTACGCTTTTCATACATAACCTGTTCATCATTCATCCATACATATTCATAGCTAATATTACGTTATAAAGAGCATTCGCCCTACATACCTCGGATATTATTAGGGTCCGGTACCATTCATCCTCGGATATTATTAGGGTCTGGTACCCTTCATCCTTGGATATTATTAGGGTCCGGTACCCTTCATCCTCGGATATTATTGTAACATCCTAAAATTTATAATGTTGAATAAAGAAAGTTACGTTTAGTGATTTCCGCGTTATTAATTAATTAATATCGAGTAAAGAACGGATCATGGATTTAGATTAATTGAGATGGGTTAAATGAGAATGGGCTTTAGGTCCATGGGCTTTAAGGGATATAAATATCCCCTAAACCAACCTAAAACCCTAAACCCTCATTTCATTTCCATCATAATCTCTACACACTCCAAAACACACACACACCACACACCGCCATATACGGCCGGCGGCCGAGGGAGAGAAACGAGCAAGATCCGAGAGAGAGTAAACGATTAGTTGTGATTAAACAAGTTAAACGAGATCCAAACGAGCACAAAAGGTATGTTCTTGACCTTTAAAGTTTATGTTTTATTGAATGTCCTTAAGCTTAAAGATCCAAGCTTTATAGTATATACGGGATATATATACGAACGAAATGGTTAGGGAACGTTAGTGGGTGATGTCGAACCATAACAAGGGTATTAAAATCGCCAAAATGCTTGATAAAAACCAAACCCGTAGCTGAACTGGGCAACTTCGCCTGCGAACTAGGCAACTTCGCCTGCAAACTGATAACTTCGCCTGCAAACTGATAACTTCGCCTTCAAAGCTTAACTTCGCCTTCAAAGCTTAACTTCGCCTACGGCCAAGTTCGCCTAGCTGGTAACTTCGCCTAAAGCTAAGTTCGCCTAAGGTTTAACTTCGCCTAAAGCTAAGTTCGCCTAAGGTTTAACTTCGCCTAAAGCTAAGTTCGCCTAAGGTTTAACTTCGCCTAAAGCTAAGTTCGCATAAGGTTTAACTTCGCCTAAAGCTAAGTTCTCCTAAGGTTTAACTTCGCCTAAAGTCAAGTTCGATTAGAAAATAAATTAAAAACCTAATGGAAAATGTGTTAAGACAGTTAATGTAAATAAAATTTTTCAAGCTGACCTGGCAGCTCGACCCCAGCCAGGGGCTCTGCCCCTTGGACCCTGCTAAGGGCTGCCGCCCCTAGACCCCGCTGCCAGGGGCGCTGCCCCCGGACCCCCGTTCGTTGTGGGTTGTATAAAGATAGAAATACAACATGAGTAGTAGTAGTTAATTGATACATGTAAATATTATACAGTTAGCCGTGCACAGCTCAAGAAGGGAATAACGATTAACGGAGAGCGTAACAGGATTCAGGTGAGTTTCTAGCCCCATTTATGTGTTATGTTTTCGGGGCTGTGTGCATACTCGATGTGTTGTTAATATATTTATCCTAAGTGATAAGTGTATGCCATATGTGATATATGTGATGGATATGAATGATTGCTTGTCGGTACGCGAACGATCTTCGGATATTGCGCGTACTGTCAGGTCAAAAATAAAGGTACGAATATTATATATCGAAGATGTATGAACATTACAAATGAATACTTGTCGGAGCGTGAACGATCTTCGGATATTGCACGTATCGACAAGAGGTATGGTTGTTAAATGAATGATGTAAAGAACGCCAAGAGTGTTCTTATGCTATAATGTAATTATTGTATATGTGAAGTATGTGTATACAGGTACACGAATGGTATGTGAGTTCTACGTTCGACATAGTAAGTTAGGATGGCAAATCCCTCTAGCTTTTGTCGGACATAGACTCGGCTAGTGATGGCGTAGTTAAGGACTGCGGGCCTTATACGTAATGTAGATGATAGATGTAAACATAGATAGGGACGGTGGGCCTTATACGTGTTACAGATAATAGACGACAACGTAGTTAAGGACTGCGGGCCTTATACGTAAAGTAGATGATAGATGTAAACGTAGATAGGGGCGATGGGCCTTATACGTGTTACAGATAATAGACGACAACGTAGTTAAGGACTGCGGACCTTATACGTATTATAGATATGCATCAGCATAGGAAAGGACTGTGGACCTTATACGTGCTGTATTTGTATTGTGGTAGCATAGGGGAGGACTGCGGACCTCGTACGTGCTATGGTTTAGGTTGCAACATAGGGAAGGACTGTGGATCTTGTACGTGGTGTGGATGTAGGATGGTATAGGGAAGGACTGCGGACCTTGCACGTACCATAAATGGTGAACATAGGTAAGGACTGCGGACCTTTTACGTGTTCACGACCTTGAGTACAGGTATAGACGGCGGACTATGAACGTACTCTCGGTAGACTGAGGTTAGTGATTGTAGATATGTATGTATGTATGGTAGTAAGTATGTATGTAGAACAGAAGGGTAACCAGTTAGGTATGGATATGTATCTTCGGATATGTATGTATGTGTATGTATTGTATGGCGTCCGATTAACTAGAACTCACTCAGCGTAGCTGACTTTTAGTATGCACTCAGGTGAGTAGAATGAGACAACTAGCTTGAGCGGGCACATGGTGGGCGAATAGGAGACTAGCATTTGAAGACTCAAGATGTTTTAATGTAATTGACGTTTATTTTGAAAGACAAGAATGTTTAAATAAGGCAAGTTTTGGATTGTTGTAACGTTTCATGAAAGTTTTTATATTCCGCGAAAGTTTTAATGAACTCTGATTTGTAAGAACTGTGTTTATGAGTAAATCCGACGCTAAAGTAAGGCTACCGGGTTCGGGGCCTTACAATTATTAGGGTCCGGTACCCTCCATCCTCGGATATTATTAGGGTATGGTACCCTTTCTTCCATACCTGCTTAACATACTTTCTATATACATAATCGTAAGTTTCGCACATACGTACATTATTCAATCTTCATCTTACAACATACATATAACATCACTCATTTCCTGGCAGTACATGCAATTTCGAAGATCGTTCATGTATCGACAAGAAACCAATCATACATTTCACATAATACATATATGGCATACACTTATCACTTAGGATAAGTGTATTAACTAATCACATCGAGTATGCACACAGCCCCGAAAACATAACAAGGAATGGGGCTAGAAACTCACCTGAAGTCGGTTACGTTCACCGTTAATGGTAATTCCTTTCTTGAGCTGTGCACGGCTAACTGTATAATATTTACATGTATCAATTAACTATTCTATCTCATATCGTATTTCTATCTTTTTTATAACCCACAACGAACGGGGGTCCGGGGGCAGCGCCCCTGGCAGCGGGGTCTAGGGGCGGCAGCCCCTAGCAGAGTCCAAGGGGCAGAGCCCCCGGCTGGGTCGAGCTGCCAGGTCAGCTTGTAAAAATTTTATTTCCATTAACTGTCGTAACACATTTTCCATTAGGATTTTAAATTATTATTTAATTCGCTAACTCGAAAGTTCAAGGGCTTAATTGTAATTAATTCATTCTTTTTCTAAGTCCAGGGACTGTTCTATCATTCTTTCAAAGTTCTAATTCGTTATTCAGTCCTTAACGAATGGGAGTTCATAGCGAATTAACTATTATAACGAATCTGGCTTTGTAACGAATCAAGCATTATAGCGAACTGGTCCTTATGACGAATTGGGCCCTTTAACGAACTGGTCCATATAGCGAATTGGACCTTAACGAATCAGTCCCAAGCGAACCAGCCCAAGTAACGAATTGGTCCATCTAATTCGTCATCTTCTCTAACGAACTGGTTATAGCGAATCAAGGGTAATTCGTTACCCCTTTCCCTTAACAAATTAGGTACGAACTACAGCTAGTTCGTTATGCTTTCCTCAGCGAATCGTCTTAACGAATCACCTTTGATTCGTTAATCCCCCCTAGCGAACTAGGGTTAGGTCAAGGAATGTCAGAACATTCCCTGACATACCCTTAACCTCGTATTACTTTTCCGGCGCCGTCATTGCCGGAAAGCCGCCGGAAAAACGCGAACTCACCGGAAAAACGAGTTTTAACTTGTTTTTCACTGTTTTTCGCCCCGTTCGATCCAGATCTGAGCTAGGGTGATCCCTAAGCTCATCATAGGTTCGGTTTATATCCGATTCCACCCGGATCTCGTGATTTAAACGGTTTAACGGTGTTGGCTCGCCGTTTCGCAACTATATCTAACGGGTTAAGCTCATACAATATTAAACTATCGTTACCTCGGGTCGGTGCTCGGTTTCCTTCTTGATTTCGGCTAGGGATAAGGAAGAACTATAGAGAAATCTTAAGTGTGTGTTTTTGGGTGGTGTATGGAATATGTGTGAATGTGGATTAAGTGATGATTAATGGTATTTATATTTAGGGGTCATGGGCTTAAGCCCATGGTCTTTCCTTCTTCTTTCATACCCCAAGTCCATAACCCATAACCATTTACCCAACACTATCCCAACTCATATTCTATTTATCTAAACCGATAACGACCCACTATAAAATAGACGAAGTGTATTTATTAATATAACCGAAAGTAGGATGTTACAAGTCTTCCCTCCTTAAAGAGGTTTCGTCCCCGAAACCTAACTATTACATAAACAAATTCGGGTAAAACTTGCGCATCTCATCCTCAGCTTCCCAAGTAGCATCTGAACCCTTGCGATGCTTCCATATCACTTTCACTAAAGGTATAACCTTGTGACGAAGTTGCTTCTCCTTGCGGTCAACTATCTCGATCGGTTGTTCAATATAGTTTAACTGTTCGTCAACCTCAATGTCCATTAATGGCACATGAGACGTGTCATCAACTAGGCATTTCCTTAGGTGAGAAACATGGAAGGTTGAATGAATTCCTTCTAACTCTTCTAGCAAGTCTAGCTTATAATCCACTTCACCCACACGATCTAAAATCTTAAACGGTCCAATGTACCTTGGACTCAACTTTCCTCTTTTCCTAAAACGGATAATCCCTTTCCAAGGCGAGACCTTGAGCATCACATTGTCACCAACGTTAAAATCAATCGACCGTCGCCGCTTATCAGCATACGACTTCTATCTGTCTTGAGCAGCTTTCATTCTTGCCTTGATCTGATCGAACTTCGAAGAGGTTTCTTGCACAATTTCTAGGCTTCCCATCTTTTTCTGGCCAATCTCTCCCCAACACACCGGGTCCTACATCGTCTACCGTAAAGCATCTCAAACGGTGGCATACCAATACTCGAATGGTAGCTGTTGTTATAGGAGAACTATGCTAGATGCAGATGATCATCCCAACTTCCTCCAAAGTCTAAAACACAAGCACGTAGCATATCCTCAAGGGTTTGGATCGTCCTTTCAGACTGTCCATCGGTTTGAGGATGATACGCCGTACTAATGTTCAATCTCGTTCCCATAGCTTCATGGAAATTCTTCCAAAACCTCGAAGTGAATCGAGTATCTCTATCAGACACGATCGATAACGGCACTCCATGCTTGGCTACAACCTCTTTTATGAACAAATTTGCTAACGTTTCTGACGAGATGGCCTCTCGTATGGGCAGAAAGTGAGCACTCTTGGTCAAACGGTCCATTATCACCCAGATGGTATCATGATGCTTAGCTGTACGAGGTAGCTTAGTTATGAAATCCATGGTGATGTGTTCCCACTTCCATTCTGGTATCTCTAGAGGCTGCATCTTTCCATAGGGTTTTTGGTGCTCTGCCTTGACTTGCAAGCAAGTTAGGCACTTACTGACATAATCTACTACATTATTCTTCATGCCTGGCCACCAGTAATCTCTTTTCAAATCTTGGTACATCTTCGTAGTTCCTGGATGAATCGAATACCTTGACTTATGAGCTTCATCTAAGATTCGACCTCTGAGATCTCCATGACGTGGAATCCACATACGGTCAAACCTAGTCTTAACACCATGAGTGTTTTCCATCAACTCGTCCTTCTAATCGAAAATCCTTTCTTTCTTCACTAGCCCTTCACCTACCAGCACTTCAGACTGTACTTTGATGATTTCATCAAACAGACTTGAATTGATAATCAGCTGGTATGACTTCACTATTGCAAGGACTTCCGCATTCTTACGGCTTAACGCATCGGCGACTACATTCGCTCTACCGGGGTAGTATTTTATGTCACAGTCGTAGTCCTTTATCAGCTCTAACCACCTTCTCTGTCTCATATTCAGCTCCTTCTACTCGAAGAAGTACTTTAAACTCTTATGATCTGTGTAAATGGTACACTTAGTACCATACAGATAATGTCTCCATATCTTTAAGGCATGCACTACTACTGCTAGCTCTAAATCATGTGTCGGATAAGTACTCTCATGGACTTTCAACTGTCTAGACGTGTAAGCTATCACCTTTCCTCGTTGCATCAACACGCAACCTAACCCACGATGCGAAGCATCAGTACAAACAATCAAGTCCTCGTCACCATCGGGTAAAGCAAGGATTGGAGCTTGCGTGAGTCTCTTCTTTAACTCCTGAAAAGCTTCTTCTTGAAACTTACCCCAACTGAATACTATCGACTTTCGGGTCATACCGGTTAACGGTGCGGCTATCTTGGAGAAACCTTCGATGAATCTCCTATAGTAGCCAGCTAACCCTAGGAAGCTTCGTATATCAGTCGGATTCTGTGGAGTCTTCCAGTTTGTTATCGCCTCAATCTTGGCTGGGTCCACGGTAATCCCTTCAGGATTGATCACGTGACCTAGAAATTGCACTTCTCGCAACCAGAACGCACATTTCGAAAACTTAGCGTACAACTTCTCTTTCTTCAGAGTCTCCAATACTTCTCTCAGATGCTCAGCATGATCGGACTCGCCCTTGGAATAGATCAATATATCGTCGATAAAGACGATTACTGACTTATCCAACATTGGCCGACACACCCTATTCATCATGTCCATAAATGTTGCGGGAGCATTCGTTAGACCGAATGACATCACGAGGAACTCGTAGTGTCCATACCGCATCCGAAACGCTGTCTTAGGGATGCCTGCCTCTTTCACCTTCAGCTGATGATAGCCTGATCTGAGATTTATTCGTGAGAACCAACTTAAACCTTGCAGTTGGGACCTATCATATCAGGTTGCGTTACAGGGTATGACCTGATTTTCAGCTGGGACCTATCATATCATGGAAACGAAGACAATAAAAATGTTGGGTATTTCAGGTTCATATTCGGTAAAGTGTGTGATATATAAGTTTTAAGTTGCAACATATATGATTCATTTGATAAACTATTTGGACAGTTGACTTTTATTTAAATCCGTTTTGCAACATCAAAAGCAGAACCGCCGGTCAAGAAAACAAGGCAGTAGAAAGGGTTGTGATGGCTATAAAATGTCTTCTGTAACTAGCTAAACACACTTTGTATTAGGCATGTCAATGAAATGCTATGGAAGGCAAACATATGTCCTTGATAGAAAAATTATACGTGACTACTTTTGTTTTGTTACCTGTCATCTAAACACCGCCGCATCGCGGCGGGTCAATCAACTAGTTTCAGCTAAATACATCAAATTGTACAAAGCACAACTTAAATCTTTACATTCACCGAGACCGAGTTATTAGAATTATGAACCATTTTTTAGTTCACAACAATTACATAATACCACTATTGAACTATATTTTAAAAGATGCCCTGCAACTAAAGATATAAATAGCCTTATCATTTTGTTATGTATGTTTCTAAAATTTAACTTAAAACACATTAAATGATACTTTAAAATATTGCATTCAATGTTATTATGTTACGATGTTAGTAATACCGTATTCATTTGATGTACTTTCATATTTAAATGTTATTAGTTGCCCCTGCTACCTTTTGATTATTATATATCTATGTGTGTCATATATACACTGAAATATGTATACTTGTCATATGCATATAAGCCATACAAAATAGAAACATATATCCATGTATCATCAAAAGTATATGCCACTTCTGTGGGGTAGATTGCATAAACTCTTAGTTTTTTCGTTTGCAAAATGCAATCGGGATTTATTAGTTCATAGGAGAATCTGTCTGACTTGTACTAGGTAGCTTTGCTTCGTATGATAACTATTGCGCGTCATTATTTATCCAAACTACAGCTTTATAATGGAAGGTCTTTTTGTAATCCATTAAGGTAACACTTTATATTAACGCGTACCCCTTCCACCGGACGGGTATAAAAATAGTTTATTAATATTCTAGAATTTGATTGAACATCATGCAAAGTTTTAGAAAACAAAATTTGGAATGGGTACACTTCCCGTTTGGCCCATTCACTTGTTATTTAGTTATGTTTATATCGTCTGCCTTTCGACCATTTGTCTCGTACTGAATTCAAGTTTACTTCAATTTGGCATTTTATTATGTCAATTAACCTACATGTTATTTTGGAATTTTAGAAAGTCCTGATCATTTAGAGAAACAACGGGAAGGAGTTGAATCTCGAAAACGAATCCTCTGTTGCAACCTTCAATCATATATTATTGTGTTCACTTTTGCACACGAGAATAATACAAGATGCAGTTGTAATTCTTGTTGAAGACATTGATTCAAATAACTTTGGTTATATAAACGTGTATGTTTTATAGTTATTATTGTTCGTATACAATACTGTATTTACTAGTTCGTTTTCATTATGTTATCATTATTTTCATAAGATATATCACTTTTTTCACAAGCATGCCATGCAGTCTCAACGTATGTAGATTAAACACGATTATATAACTTGAAACATATTACACGATCTCTAGATGTAGATTACACGTACAGAATAATATTACAGCCTAAGGATCGGTAACTTATTCGCTTACATAATATTCTTACACCCAAGTGATCATAGCTGCCGGATCATGATCAGTTTCATTAACCAACATGACCACGTTTCGTATCCTTAACCGCAACAATATTCTTAACATTGTCAGCAGACTCGCCTGCCGGAGTCGACATGTCCAATGACGCCGACGGCAATCTTAATCATGAGCCATTTGCTACAATTGTTCATATTACATACCTACTTACTAATTATTTCCTACGAACAATGAGAGGATCGTTATCATTAGGTTATCATTATTTGATGATTTACTCTAATAAAAACCGATTCACCTTTTTACAAACATACCATGCAATCTCGACGTAAATTAAACACAATGATATTAATGCAAACACAGTACAACCTTGACGTTGATTACACAGAATAGCATTACAGCCCGAGTCTGTAACTTATTTGCTTACATATTCTTTAAACACAAGTGATCATAGCTCACGGATCAATGATCACTTTGGAGCAACATAACCACGTTTCAGATCCTTAACAGCAACATTCTTAACATTGGCAACAGTCTTGCCGGAGTCGACATGTCCAATGACGTCAATTTTGATGCGAGCCTTTTCCATTGCCATCTATATACAACACACAAAATTAAGATACTTCATTCAGTATATCATATTGATCGACGTGATATAGTAAATTAGGCAATTATGAAATAAAAACTAAGTGTTTGATAAACACACAATTGGAATATAACAACCGAAAGACAAAGCTTATAACAACGTATATATGAAAGTATATACTAGAACCGGTAAGTAGGAGCTGTGGACTAACACTGATATATGCAGAATGACTTCTCTGTTGTAAGTGTGGAAAAAAAGGATAAATTGTTATGGAACAAGTGTGGTTGAAAGTGAGCTTTTATAAGAGATTATGGTTTTCGATGATTAAGTGATCTGACGGTTGTGAGGTAATCAGACGTGGAATTCATATCCAGATGCTCTAGCTAGCCAGCCTCCTTCGTTTCTTTTGCTCTCCTACGTACTGGTTTTTTAACTATAACTAACATTATAATACTATATATATTGTATTATATTCAAATTCCAATATGCACATGTATAAATAATACACATATACAAATAACAAATGGAGCTCCTTCGTTTCTTTTGCTTAATTTCTTAGGTATTTAATTACTAATTAATCTTTGTCGATGTCACACCCCGTCAAAACAGAAGCGCGGGCGCGTGACGTCATATATACCGTAAGCATATGATTATCGCCAACATAGTAGCATTATGATACCATTAGTTTTAAAAGTGTTTACAAACCATAACTTGTTTTTAAACAAAAGAAGTTAAACATCAAAATGGTATCCTAATTATACAATGAGGTCCCGTCTTCATGGTTCCTTAAGTGCGTTGTTAATTCCCTGAAAAACATACGTTTAAAAAGTCAACACAATGGTTAGTGAGTTCACAGGTTTTAAGACTCGTTATGAAATCATGTTTTCATAAATCGTTGAATCAGTTCACAAACAAGCATACGATAACTTATTGAAACAAATACGATGATCTCCGTAGACTAGCTAATTCTACGAATTAATATGACGAACCCTGAGCCTATAACCAAACCACGACTTATAACCGTTTGCCCTGTTCAAATCTCACAGATGGAATATACGCACCCTGTTTCGATGCAATATCGGAGGTTAGCACGACTAACCTAACAGTAGGGGGAAATGTCAACGCCAATAGTACTATCCGTATATTCATGTGGCTAACTCCGTTAGCTAATGGTTATAGTATGCAAGCAAGGGACTTATAGCACTACATAGTTCAACTCATGTTCGCATAAGAATTGTGTGTTTTGCTTCTAATTATCGTATATAAAAGCAGTTGTGTATGTTTTCCACCCCGAATAAATAAAACAGTAAAACCGTAAAAAGGGGGGTAGTGAAACTCACCTCATGAGTTCATTGTTTAGTTCGCTAGCAATTTCAGTTTAGACCCAAGGTCCACTGCCTTCACACGTCCTAAACGAGTAAGGTCAGTTAGTTCGTTATCGACTCGCAAGTCAGTTTATGCTAGTCGCTTTCACCCAACTAGTAGTTTAGTTGATATGTTTGTGTCGGTTGCTTTCACCAACCGAACGTTTCGTTGTGTGTGTCTCGGTTGCTTTCACCAACCAAACGTTTTGTTTGTGTCGGTTGCTTTTTCCAACCGAACGTTTCGTTTGCATGTGTCAAATGTTTACACCAACCGAACGTTTAACTTGTTTGTGTCGGTTGCTTTCACCAACCGAACGTTTCGCTTATTTCGTAAGTAAATTTTCATACGATAGTTTTTAGACGATCCGTTGGTGATAAATTTTAATATATATATATATATATATATATATATTTAAAATGAGTATTTATATACTTACATAAATATCAAAAGTATAATTCTTATCGTTGTCAGTGTCAGTTAGATATAACCGATGCGTAATAAACATATATAAAAAGTATATATTTATTTTCTAGAAAATTGTTATGCTTTTATAAAATATAACAGACCCTTCTCGATCATTTAGCTTACAATAAATGCTATTATTATCTACAATTATGAGATACATAATATGTGTGTGTGCTTCTTGTAAGATCTTTTAACGTATAAAATATTATCTTATATCTCTTAGACATATTATCCAACATCCACCGTAACTACTTTAAAACTACTAATACGTGTATTCACAAAATATTCACAATAATACATATCTTTTACATTACATATAAGAAGAATATAAATTTTCTCTTTAACAAAATATACTCACGTACAACTAATGAAACCATAAATTGTCATTATCACTTGTAGGTTTCATAATATTATGTTTTTCATATAAACCAAGTTTATAGACTCAGTTTCTTTTTCTATATAATGTGTCAATATAATCCATACTAGTTGGGTGGGAACATTTCAGCATGAATATTCTTATTACATGTATATTTTACAAAATAATATTTAAGATGTAGATGCTCACTTAATTAGAGGCAAAAATGTGTTTAGAGAGAACAGGGAACTGAAACTAGCTCCTCCAACTTGTAGCCTCCTAGGAAGTCTTTGATTTTTATATGAATCTTGAATGTTTGAAGGTGGAAATGTGTGTGTGTGGGTTCGGTTGAGAGTAGGATTCCGAGAGTGATAGTAAGTGTTTGTGAAGTTGAGTGCTTGTTTTGGCATCATGAGATTTTTATATAGAAGGGTTTAAAAGATTTTCCATCACATGTTTGGATATCCATAATAATGATAGTGGATGGTGAAGTGTGGTAGAAGTAAAATATATATGAATTGATTGTGATGGGTCTGTTTGTTGAAGGCTTAGTGAAGGGAAGGAAATAATAGGAGTTGATTGGTGTTGACTTTAGGGATTGTGCTTTCATTCCCATTACCTTCATGTGATATCTAAAATCAAATGAATAAACTTAAGGAAAGATAGGAGGAGAAAGTATGTATTGGTTGGTGGTGTTTAACCGAGGTCAGGGAAAAATGGATTAGGATGGGTTGGTTTGGTTAAGTGTGGAACTAGTTTGGTTAGGTTCGTTTAGGAATTTAATTAGTTGACTTGGTATTGTTTGGTTTACCCCGATGGTTTTTTTTTTTTTTTTTAACTTTAGATTTATTACAAATTGAGTGAAATAGGCTAGAGCATGCTCACGTACAATGGTGCATAGAAAATTATTATAATAACATTTAGTTTTAATTATGTAGTATTACTAATATAATCTAATTGAGATTCAAATAACTTGTTATTATTTAATATTGAGCCAAGAAAGGGGGGGTGGCGGTTCAATTTTAGTCGGGTGGTGTTGCGTGGTCTCAAGTGGATTCAATATTCGGTTCGTATTGGTATGTATATATAATATATGAGTCGCTATACATTTTATTTAGTGTTTTTAATAAGAAAAACACTAAGTTCATTAGCCTATCAAATACCTATACGTAAAGTCCATCACTCATGTGTGTATCACATATTACAATACATTTCTTTTAAAATAAAACACGTTTAGTCGACCGTAATCTTAATATTAAATATCGTAACCGAATAAATCAAAATCTTACCCTTTAATAATTTCTTAGCATAAAATATTTTTATCACCAATGTTCGTGTTTAACAGGTTGTTTTGAGTGTTCAAATATTTCAAAAAAAAAAAATTACTTTATGCATATGATGCATGTTAGAGCTTATGCTAGAATTGATGTGATTGAACTTAACATATTTTAATTTTCCAGGAATTAACGTAACACAATCATGTTTAAGGAATCTACGGAAAATGGTCTGTTTTATGGGGTGTTACAGTCGAGTTGTGCCGACACTTTTTGTTTAACATTTAATTTTCTATCTAAACAATGATTGTGCGGAATATGCTTAGAAATTAAAACTATAGCATTGGTAATGGCTTTATTTTTTTAAGTAAAATGATTTAGGTGCTTAATTCCATGTTTTGAAAATACATTTTGGGCAACTCTAGACCCTTTATCCCCAGTTGTCGCCGTTTCTAGGACCGACCGACGCCTCACCTGCACAGGTATCTACCTAGTGTAGGTCACACATTCAACGTAGCGTTCGGACTCATGTGCCTTCCAAAACTAGGAGTCTTCGAGTCTACTGCATACGATTAGCCAGCCTTACGGTGGCAAATGGATTCTAAGCCCCATGCAACGGTCGGACCGGTGCCACAACACCTTAATTCTTAATATGTCTTCACCGACCAAACTTTTTCCATTATAGTTCTCATTTTTTACCTCTACATTTTTAGGTATTCCTCATTTTTCTTTCTTTCTTTCTTTCATTTTCTTTTCAGATTGCACCTTTTGACACTGAATTCTCAGTCACACTCAAGGAACTGGACTTCTACCACTTGTTAGTATTTCCGATAATTTAGATGTTTTTTGTATCTTTAGATTTCACTCATTCTTGTAAAAAAAAAAGAATATAAAAGATTTTAGTGGTCAAGGGGGAGAGGGGCACCCCTCGGCAAAGTGGAATGGGTACCACTACGGTACGGGGTGTTCAAACAAATCCGAATCCTTATCCGAAATATCCGAAAATCCGAATCCGAATTATTCTAAAATTCTGATATCCATCCAAAATTTTGGATATTTGATTATCCGAAACTTTAAATTTACTTTTTTTAATTATTTATTTTAAAATAAATATATATACACACTTTGAAACCCTACATTCCCCATCTAACTATCCGTTATCATCGCCGACTTTATCAGTGCCTACCTTCACTTTTCGTCTTACCGTTGGTCACCATTACCGGCCTCATCCTTCACAGTCATACTTTGTCACAACCCTCTCGTCTCCTCTCTGGCCGCATGCCGGCATCCCTCTCCTCTCGTTCACTTCTCGTCGCTTATAACCACCACCGGTCACCGCCTACGTTGCCGATTAATAGTTCTCATTTCTTTTTTTTTTTCTTTTATTTCACAAAATGGTTGTATGTTTGATAATCCTTGGATCTTTTAGTTATTCTTGCTAAACGTACCCATTCCCTTTCATTTTTACTAAACGTACCCCTCTCATTCAATTTTTACATTAATACAATTTAAACCTTTGTGTTTATACTTTGTCATTTTGTCATCTTTTATTATCATTATTAATTAAAAAAAAATTTAATTATTTAAAGAGTTTTTCTTTTCCTTTTCTAATCTTTTTTTATATATATTATTAATAATTTTTTTTTGTTTTTTTAAATAACAAAAAATTATATGTAAAAAACATTTTTTGAAATTATAAAGAATAAAACATTTTTTTTTTCTACAAGTGTTTTAATACTTTTAGGGTGTGTTTTTCTTTTTGAATAATTTTTAGAGATAACTTACTTAAGAAAAGAAACACATTTTTTTAATCAATAAAACAGATTAAGCAACATACGACTTGATCAACAAGTTGGTTATTTTCTCATGTGACATTAATTTCATGCTTTTGAACTTATCAAAAAATATTTAAATGATCTTTTTGTCGGGTGTGAACTTACGATAAGATAAATATATACAAAATGTTTTATCGTTTTTATAGAGGTGTTATATCATTATTCTTTAAATACATTTTATAATGATAATAAATATTAATATATTATAAAGAACAATAAACACAAAGAGTGATAATAAAAAAAACTTAATAACCTTTATAGTATTTGATTTGATATTTTAAGGAGAGACTTGAAATGACTAAAAATATTAGAGGGTATTAATATGTCAAATAAAATTGTTGACGGAAATAAAAGTATAGAGGAAGGGGGTATGAAAAATACACAAAAATGTACATTTAGCCTAACCCATATATTATTTATCTTTTAATGTTTTGAAGTATGAACAGCCTGTGAAGCCTTTTGTCTTGCAAATAATATGGGAAAACCTTTCATTTTATTTCCTCTTTTTTACGGGGTCTTTAGGAATTTGGATATCCTTGGATTTATTACTTTACATGTTGGTGTTTAGATTGACTATGAGTCTTAAATTTGTTGTCAGTAAAGACGAATAATTGGTTTTTTGTTTGCCTTGAAAACCAACTAATGTACTGTTCTTTGTTTTAACGGTTGGTTTTGGTTCGGATTTTTTTTATTCAATTGAAATTGATGGTGACCGGAGAAACGGTTCGTGATATGCCTAGTTTGTTAATTTAACATGGTGGGTCTAAGTGGATTGAAAAACCCAAATGCTTCATAAGGTACGTTTACTAACTATACTTTAAATTTGACAAAACCTTTGAGTTTTGTAATAATTCTATGTTTCATTCGGGATATGTTAAATTTTGTAAAACACAAAATTGGATTGATTCAAAGATACAAAATTCATTTTATGATTTGAATGAAATAAAAATATTATTAAAAGATTTGTCCAGATGGTACATACATGGGGTAGATGGCTATGACCCGAGTAATGATAAGCCTATTAGAGGTATACAAGTTGGGAAAACCCGTTGGGAGTGAAATAAACAAAACTCGGTTTTGAGTTTGTTATTGGACTTAAATAGTTCAATGGTTTCTAATAATAATTCAGATGAGAATTATATGTCGTTTATTTCTTATAATGCTATTATGTACAGGATGATATGCTTGCATGGTGAATGGATACGAGTCATGTATGCAAGGATGGTTTGAAGAATTCAAATCATATGAAAATGAATCTGTACTTAGGATGTGAAATGTAAAAGTTTGACTTGTATTGACTTATGAAAAACATTTGTTTTAGATTATGTGTTGTACGTTTTATGGATTAAAAAGAATCTCTTGTCTGGTGGTTTTAACCAGGTTATTAAGTCAGATAAATTTATTTTATCTTGACATGACACTTTGTTAGATTAGGATATTTGTGTATTGAAGTATTTAAACCAAATATTAATGTCCCATTTACTATTGAATATGTTTGTATGTCATAATTATTGCAAAGTGACATAAAATATGTGTATTTCTTGTGACATTTTAGGTTAGGTCATGTAAATTATTTTAGAATGAAAGAAAAATACATTTTCAAAAGATATTGTCAATTCCTTGATATCTTACTCGCGTTTGAGTGATTGATTAGATAAATAAATTATTATTTTCTAGTTTTGATATAAAGGATTTTGGGGAAGTTGATGTTATCCTAGGTATAATAATTATTATTATAAATGGGAGTAAAAATGGTATAGCTATGACTCAATTTCATTATATTGAGAAAGTATTGAAGAAATTCAATCAGTTTGATTGTTCTTCGGTTAACACTCCTATATATAGATCCTAATATCAAGTTTTTGCCTAATCAAGGTGATTTTATTTTACAATTAGAGTATTTAAAGTTAATTGGATATTATGATGTATGCTATGATTAGCATAAGGACTTATGCATAGTTTATGTTATGGGTAACTTGAGTAGATAAACTAGTAATCCTAGTGCTTAATATTGGCAAGCAGTAAACAAACTACTGAACAATGGAAGTGTATTCTCTTTTGGAGAATGCTTCATTTCTTAGGTAATTAATGAATGAATTTGCATCACTTGACAATGGAATGCGAGTTTCTAGCATTTGCAATAACCGATAAAAGTGGTTGAATGGCTAAGAAACGAGTTTTATGAAATTCTATTGTGGTCAAACTGTCACACCCCACTTTAGGGCCTAGGCGTGTGACCAATAGTTGGTACATGTTTTGTAAATATATCAGAGTTTGCGGGTTTTATTTCAGCGGAAGTCTTTAATAAAATATTATTATATTGAAAACTTATTAAACTCTCGGGTTATAATAGCCGTTGAATGTTTTAAATACATTTCTTTATAAAACATAACCCTTTGTAATATTTTGAAATAAAATATCTGAGCCATCAGATAGCATCTAATGACTATAACTCCAATCTTCTATTCCTGCTTGCTTGTATGTTCTAACATTTCTTGTTTCCCTGTCACATGGGTGGGAAAATACGTCAGCACAAAGCTGGTGAATAACGCTAACTCTAAAATCTCTTTTCAATACCTTTGTGAAACCAACAATAATACCTTTGTGACTACTCATTAGGCACCCAACTAAATTGGGATAAAATTACCCTAAGTACCATGTACAATTAATTATATACACAATATCATTTCCCTGAACAGTCCCGTAGACCTTCAGATGCATGTTGATGATATGCATGGCCTCGGGGAAATACCGAGTCACCATGTATGTTTGGATCCAGACACATGTATACTCTTAATCAGAGTGTCCGTTTCTTATTATTGTAACACAAAGTTTTAAGGATTCGTAAATCCTATGCAAACATTCAGGACTCATTATAAAAGGTTTGGGGCGTATTCACCTTTTCTGTTTATAATCAGCTTCTGATACTGATTCCTGTTTTTCTGATTTCCTCTTCTTGTTTTGTTACATCGGACCTATAGTACGAGAATAACCTTTGTATAAATAACTAGATCAGCGATCTAGCTTCAGACCTTTAGTCCGTTTTGTATAGCTTTAACCTTGATAAAAACATTTGTTTATTTAAAACATTTGGACCTTTAGTCCCTTTATTTGTTTATCATTTTCATCCTATGTTTCTTCTTCAAGAAGAAACATTAACTTTATATTCTTTCAATATGAATATTATATTTCTTAATCATAAAGAAATACTATTTAACTATAACCTTCGCTTAAGAAAAGTTATATAACTCTTAATCATAATCAAGGTTTGGCTATACTTTCGACTATGGTCTAAGCCATTTATAATAATATAATAACTTAGGCAGAACCCCTTACCTCGCACGGGTATTCGGAGTTAGATATTCCTAAGTTTATACGGGCAGCACTTCTACTCTATGCACGTCTATCGAGGCGTTCTTGATCAACCTTCCTTGGCACGCAAATCGAGGCAAAGTTCGGTCGCCGGGTCGTGCACGTATTTTGAGACAGAATGTCGGGTTATTGGGTGGCAAGCACTTCGAGGAAACGTCGGTATTTGGCACGGATTACGAGGTAATGATTGTCGGGTCGGTGGCACGCAGAACGATGCTTGGCACGCAAACCGAGGTAGAGAGAGTAGGTTTCTAGAGAGAGAGAGTGGATGTGGTGTGTGAGAAATGAGCCCGTAGCCCCCCTATATATAGCTGATTTTGAGTCCCATCGCGTACCGCGATGGGCTCCTTTTTGGCTTCGTCACGTACCGCGACCGACACAAATTCTGAGATCTTGCCACGTGGCCTGACACGTGTGCCACGTGGTCTGGCACGTTCTGCCACGTGTCATGGCATGCTGCCACGTGTCGCCGGAGTGTGACACGTGTGTGCTGACTCATTACGGCCCATCGCGGTACGCGATGGCCGTCTCCTTGGACTCATCGCATAGCGCGATGGGTCCCTGAATATTATTTTTCGTTTTCAGTCCTTCTTCTTTTGTAACTTGTCACTTCTGATCTAATTCTCGTTGTCCAAAAATACTAAGGCGGCTCTTAAAGCGTCTCGCGGCGATGCGAGCGTGCGAAGTGCGATATCAAAGCGCCACATTGCGCCCAACGCCCTTCGCCATTGCCATCGGCATCGCCTTCGCCTTCGCCATCGCCATCGCCATCGTCCTCGTCCGAGCCTGAGCGCGTGTGCGCGTCGGGTGCTACGCACCCTCCGCTAGGACTACTTGGTGCATGATATTCATAGAAGAATATTACTATGGAAAATCTCTTCCTTATAAAAAGCTTCTATTTCTTTACCACTTTCCATGTGGGATGGATTCCATCTTCCTTATTTATACCTTAGTGGAATGCTTCCACTTTCTTACATCTTCCGATGTGGGATGAAATTTCTTTCATGTAAGAATACTTAACTTAGGAAATTTGGATCAAAAATTTTGGGGATGTTACACAAACCGATATCACCAAAATCTATCAAGTGGGATAGTGCTGGCTCTGGGTTATAGTCAGATGTATAATGGATGCATAATGGAAAGTCTTGACAGTTATATATATATATATATATATATATATATATATATATATATATATATATATTATATAAAATGCAATGTGTGATGTCAGTTGGTTTGTAATATATGAGTATAATTTGGTTGATGATCTAACTAAAAGGTTAGGAAGAGATCTCGTGAATATATCAGTCATGGGGATTGGTTCGAAGTCCATACTTTAATATCCTATGTCAAGACACCCAATT